>NW_027516947.1:0-50865 GCF_048772815.1 Callospermophilus lateralis
TACTTGAATAGGAAACAAAAAATAGAGACAAAACTGAGAACTCCTTTATTTTGTCAAGTTTCAAAGAGCTACTACAAACCATGTTTGATTTACAGTTCCAAATTCATCTATCTATATAGGAGAGCACAGAGGGAAACCTAAATATAAAAACTGCTACTGTACACGAATGCTTCAACCTAGAAGAACAAAATTTCGTGAGCCAAGTGGGATTTGTGTACTGATCATTACCACCAAGTATCTTGAAGATTGGTTGAAAAAATATTTGCTGGTATTTCGTAAACTCGATAATTCTTAGAAGTTTGGCAACCCCTCTCAATGAAAGTGCTTTTCCACAGTCTGTGCTTAGGGCTACTTAAAGAGGAAACAAACCATAGAGACAAAACTGAGAACTCCTTTATTTTGTCAAGTTTCAAAGAGCTACTACACACCATGTTGGATTTAGAGTTCCATATTCATCTATCTATATAGGAGAGAACAGAGGGAAACCTAAATATAAAAACTGCTACTGTAGACGAACGCTTCAACCTAGAAGAACAAAATTTGGTGAGCCAAGTTGGAGTTGTGTACTTATCATTACCACTACGGATCATCAAGATTGTTTGAAAAAATATTTGCTGGAATATCGGAAACTGGTTAATTCTTAGAAGCTTGGTAGCTGCTCTCGATGAAAGTGCTTTTCCACAGTCTGTGCCTGAGGCTACTTGAAGAGGAAACAAACCATAGAGACAAAACTGAGAACTCCTTTATTTTGTCAAGTTTCAAAGAGCTACTACGAACCATGTTGCATTTAGAGTTCCAAATTCATCTATCTATATAGGAGAGAGCAGAGGGAAACCTAAATATAAAAACTGCTACTGTAGACGAACGCTTCAACCTGGAAGAACAAAATTTGGTGAGCCAAGTGGGATTTGTGTACTGATCATTACCACCAAGTATCATCAAGATTGGGTGAAAAAATATTTGCTGGTATTTCGGAAACTCGTTAATTCTTAGAAGCTAGGCAACCCCTCTCAATGAAAGTGCTTTTCCACAGTCTGTGCTTAGGGCTACTTAAAGAGGAAACAAACCATAGAGACAAAACTGAGAACTCCTTTATATTGTCAAGTTTCAAATAGCTACTACAAACCATGTTGGATATATAGTTCCAAGTTCATCTGTCTATATAGGAGAGAGCAGAGTGAAACCTAAATATAAAAACTGCTAATGTAGACGAACGATTCAACCTAGAGGAACAAAATTTGGTGAGCCAAGTGGGATTTGTGTCCTGATCATTACCACCAAGTATCATCAAGATTGGGTAAAAAAATATTTGCTGGTATTTCGGAAACTCGATAATTCTTAGAAGCTTGGCAACCCCTCTCGATGAAAGTGGTTTTCCACAGTCTTTGCTTAGGGCTACTTAAAGAGGAAACAAACCATAGAGACAAAACTGAGAACTCCTTTATTTTGTCAAGTTTCAAAGAGCTACTACGAACCATGTTGGATTTAGAGTTCCAAATTCATCTATCTATATAGGAGACAACAGAGGGAAACCTAAATATAAAAACTGACACTGTAGACGAACGCTTCAACATAGAAGAACAAAATTTGGTGAGCCAAGTGGGATTTGTGAACTGATCATTACCACCAAGTATCATCAAGATTGGGTGAAAAAATATTTGCTGGTATTTCGGAAACTCGTTAATTCTTAGAAGCTTGGCAACCCCTCTCAATGAAAGTGCTTTTCCACAGGCTGTGCATAGGGCTACTTGATAGGAAACAAAGAATAGAGACAAAACTGAGAACTCCTTTATTTTGTCAAGTTTCAAAGAGCTACTACAAACCATGTTGGATTTAGAGTTCCAAATTCATCTATCTATATAGGAGAGAACAGAGGGAAACCTAAATATAAAAACTACTACTGTACACGAATGCTTCAACCTAGAAGAACAAAATTTCGTGGGCAAAGTGGGATTTGTGTACTGATCATTACCTCCAAGTATCTTGAAGATTGGGTGAAAAAATATGTGCTGGTATTTCGTAAACTTGATAATTCTTAGAAGCTTGGCAACCTCTCTCAATGAAAGTGCTTTTCCACAGTCTGTGCTTATGGCTACTTAAAGAGGAAACAAACCATAGAGACAAAACTGAGAACTCCTTTATTTTGTCAAGATTCAAAGAGCTACTACACACCATGTTGGATTTAGAGTTCCATATTCATCTATCTATATAGGAGAGAACAGAGGGAAACCTAAATATAAAAACAGCTACTGTAGACGAACGCTTCAACCTAGAAGATCAAAATTTGGTGAGCCAAGTTGGAGTTGTGTACTGATCATTAACACTACGGATAATCAAGATTGGGTGAAAAAATATTTGCTGGAATATCGGAAAATGGTTAATTCTTAGAAGCTTGGTAGCCCCTCTCGATGAAAGTGCTTTTCCACAGTCTTTGCCTGGGGCTACTTGAAAAGGAAAAAACCATGGAGAAAAAACAGAGAACTCCTTTATATTGTCAAGTTTCCAAGAGCTAATATGAACCATGTTGGATTTAGAGTTTCAAATTCATCTCTGTATATAGGAGAGAACAGAGGGAAACCTAAATATAAAAACTGCTAATGTAGACGAACGCTTCAACCTAGAAGAACAAAATTTGGTGGGCCAAGTGGGATTTGTGTACTGATCATTTCCACCCAGTATCATCAAGATTAGTTGAAAAAATTTTTGCTGGTATTTCGGAAACTCTTTAATTCTTAGAAGCTTGGCAACCCTTCTCAATGAAAGTAATTTTCAACTGTCTGTGCCTAGGGCTACTTGAAGAGGAAACAAACCATAGAGACAAAACTGAGAACTCCTTTATTTTGTCAAGATTCAAAGAGCTACTACGAACCATGTTGGATTTAGAGTTCCAAATTCATCTATCTATATACGATAGAGCAGAGGGAAACCTAAATATAAAAACTGCTACTGTAGACGAACGCTTCCAACTAGAAGAACAAAATATGGTGAGCCCAGTGGGATTTGTGTACTGATCATTACCACCAAGTATCATCAAGATTGGGTGAAAAAATATTTGCTGGTATATCGGAAACTCGATAATTCTTAGAAGCTTGGCAACCCCTCTCAATGAAAGTGCTTTTCAACAGTCTGCACATAGGGATACTTGAAAAGGAAACAAACCATAAAGACAAAACTGAGAACTCCTTTATTTTGTCAAGTTTCAAAGAGCTACTACACACCAAGTTGGACTTAGAGTTCCATATTCATCTATCTATATAGGAGAGAACAGAGGGAAACCTAAATATAAAAACTGCTACTGTAGAAGAACGTTTCAACCTAGAAGAACAAAATTTGGTGAGCCAAGTGGGATTTGTGTTCTAATCATTACCACCAAGTATCATCAAGATTGGGTGAAAAAACATTTGCTGGTATTTCGGAAACTCGTTAATTCTTAGAAGCTTGGCAACCCCTCTCAATGAAAGTGCTTTTCCACAGTCTGTGCCATGGGCTACTTGAATAGGAAACAAAAAATAGAGACAAAACTGAGAACTCCTTTATTTTGTCAAGTTTCAGAGCTACTACAAACCATGTTGGATTTACAGTTCCAAATTCATCTATCTATATAGGAGAGAACAGAGGGAAACCTAAATATAAAAACTGCTACTGTACACGAATGCTTCAACCTAGAAGAACAAAATTTCGTGAGCCAAGTGGGATTTGTGTACTGATCATTACCACCAAGTATCTTGAAGATTGGTTGAAAAAATATTTGCTGGTATTTCATAAACTCGATAATTCTTAGAAGCTTGGCAACCCCTCTCAATGAAAGTGCTTTTCCACAGTCTGTGCTTAGGGCTACTTAAAGAGGAAACAAACCATAGAGACAAAACTGAGAACTCCTTTATTTTGTCAAGTTTCAAAGAGCTACTACACACCATGTAGGATTTAGAGTTCCATATTCATCTATCTATATAGGAGAGAACAGAGGGAAACCTATATATTAAAACTGCTACTGTAGACGAACGCTTCAACCTAGAAGAACAAAATGTGGTGAGCCAAGTTGGAGTTGTGTACTGATCATTACCACTACGGATCATCAAGATTGGGTGAAAAAATATTTGCTGGAATATCGGAAACTGGTTAATTCTTAGAAGCTTGGTAGCCGCTCTCGATGAAAGTGCTTTTCCACAGTCTGTGCCTGAGGCTACTTGAAGAGGAAACAAACCATAGAGACAAAACTGAGAACTCCTTTATTTTGTCAAGTTTCAAAGAGCTACTACGAACCATGTTGGATTTAGAGTTCCAAATTCATCTATCTATATAGGAGAGAGCAGAGGGAATCCTAAATATAGAAACTGCTACTGTAGACGAACGCTTCAACCTGGAAGAACAAAATTTGGTGAGCCAGGTGGGATTTGTGTACTGATCATTACCACCAAGTATCATCAAGATTGGGTGAAAAAATATTTGCTGGTATTTCGGAAACTCGTTATTTCTTAGAAGCTTGGAAACCCCTCTCAATGAAATTGCTTTTCCACACTCTGTGCCTAGGGCTACTTGAAGAGGAAACAAACCATAGCTACAAAACTGAGAACTCCTTTATTTTGTCAAGTTTCAAAGAGCTTCTACGAACCATGTTGGATTATAGTTCCAAATTCATCTATCTATATAGGAGTGAGCAGAGGGAAACATAAATATAAAAACTGCTACTGTAGACGAACGCTTCAACCTAGAAGAACAAAATTTGGTGAGCCAAGTGGGATTTGTGTACTGAACATTATCACCATGTATCATCAAGATTGGGTGAAAAAGTTTTTGCTCCTATTTCGGAAACTCGTTAATTCTTAGACGCTTTGCAACCCCTCTCAATGAAAGTGCTTTTCCACAGTCTGTGCCTAGGGCTACTTGAAGAGGAAACAAACCATAGAGACAAAACTGAGAACTCCTTTATTTTGTAAAGTTTAAAAGAGCTCTTGCAAACCATGTTGGATTTAGAGTTCCAAATTCATCTATATATATAGGAGAGAGCAGAGGGAAACCTAAATATAAAAACTGCTACTGTAGACGAACGCTTCAATCTGGAAGAACAAAATTTGGTGAGCCAAGTGGGATTTGTGTACTGATCATTACCACCAAGTATCATCAAGATTGGGTGAAAAAATATTTGCTGGTATTTCGGAAAGTCGTTAGTTTTTAGAAGCTTGACAACCCCTCTCAATGAAAGTGCTTTTCCACAGTCTGGGCTTAGGGCTACTTAAACAGGAAACAAATCATTGAGATAAAACTGAGAACACATTTATTTTGTCAAGTTTCAAAGAGCTACTACGAACCATGTTGGATTTAGAGTTCCAAATTCATCTCTCTATATAGGAGAGAGCAGAGGGAAACCTAAATATAAAAACTGCTAGTGTAGACGAACGCTTCAACCTAGAAGAACAAAATTTGGTGAGCCAAGTGGGATTTGTGTACTGATCATTACCACCAAGTATCATCAAGATTGGGTGAAAAAATACTTGCTGGTATTTCGGAAACTCGGTAATTCCTAGAAGGTTCGCAACCCTTCTCAATGTAAGTACTTTTCAACTGTCTGTGCCTAGGGCTACTTGAAGAGGAAACAAACCATAGAGACAAAAATGAGAACTCCTTTATTTTGTCAAGATTCAAAGATCTACTAAGAACCATGTTGGATTTAGCGATCCAAATTCATCTATCTATATACGAGAGAGCAGAGGGAAACCTAAATATAAAAACTGCTACTGTAGACGAACGCTTCAACCTAAAAGAACAAAATTTCGTGAGCCAAGTGGGATTTGTGTACTGATCATTACCACCAAGTATCATCAAGATTGGGTAAAAAAATATTTGCTGGTATTTCGGAAACTCGTTAATTCTTAAAGCTTGGCAACCCCTCTCGATGAAAGAGCTTTTCCACAGTCTGTGCCTAGGACTACTTGAAGAGGAAACAAACCATAGAGACAAAACTGAGAACTCCTTTATTTTGTCAAGTTTCAAAGAGCTACTACGAACCATGTTGGATTGAGAGTTCCAAATTCATCTATCTATATAGGAGAGAGCAGAGGGAAACCTAAATATAAATACTGCTACTGTAGACGAACGCGTCAACCTGGAAGAACAAAATTTGGTGAGCCAAGTGGGATTTGTGTACTGATCATTCCCACCAAGTATCATCAAGATTGGGTGAAAAAATACTTGCTGGTATTTCGTAAACTCGTTAATTTTTAGAAGCTTGACAACTTCTCTCAATGAAAGTGCTTTTCCACAGTCTGTGCTTAGGGCTACTTAAAGAGGAAACAAAGCATTGAGATAAAACTGAGAACTCCTTTATTTTGTCAAGTTTCAAAGAGCTACTACGAACCATGTTGGATTTAGAGTTCCAAATTCATCTATCTATATAGGAGAGAGCAGATATAAACCTAAATATAAAAACTGCTACTGTAGACGAACGCTTCAACCTAGAAGAACAAAATTTGGTGAGCCATGTGGGATTTGTGTACTGATCATTACCACCAAGTATCATCAAGATTGGGTGAAAAAATATTTGCTGGTATTTCTGAAACTCGTTAATTTTTAGATGCTTGGCAACCCCTCTCAATGAAAGTGCTTTTCCACAGTCTGTGCTTAGGGCTACTTAAAGAGGAAACAAACCATAGAGACAAAACTGAGAACTTCTTTATTTTGTCAACTTTCAAAGAGCTACTACAAACCATGTTGGATATATAGTTCCAAAATCATCTGTCTATATAGGAGAGAGCAGAGGGAAACCTAAATATAAAAACTGCTACTGTAGACGAACGCTTCAACCTAGAAGAACAAAATTTGGTGAGCCAAGTGGTTTTGTGTACTGATCATTATCACCAAGTATCATCAAGATTGGGTGAAAAAATATTTGCTGGTATTTTGGAAACTCGTTAATTCTTAGAAGCTTGGAAACCCGTCTCAATCAAAGTGCTTGTCCACAGTCTGTGCACAGGGCTACTTGAATAGGAAACAAAAAATAGAGACAAAACTGAGAACTCCTTTATTTTGTCAAGTTTCAAAGAGCTACTACAAACCATGTTGGATTTAGAGTTCCAAATTGATCTATCTATATAGGAGAGAACAGAGGGAAACCTAAATATAAAAACTGCTACTGTACACGAATGTTTCAACCTAGAAGAACAAAACGTCGTGAGCCAAGTAGGATTTGTGTACTGATCATTACCACCAAGTATCATCAAGATTGGGTGAAAAAATATTTGCTGCATTTCGGAAACTCGATAATTCTTAGAAGCTTGGCAACCCCTCTCAATGAAAGTGATTTTCCACAGTCTTTGCTTAGGGCTACTTGAAGAGGAAACAAACCATAGAGACAAAACTGAGAACTCCTTTATTTTGTCAAGTTTCAAATAGCTACTAAACTCCCTGTTGGATTTAGAGTTCCATATTCATGTATCTATATAGGAGAGAACAGAGGGAAACCTAAATATAAAAACTGCTACTGTAGATGAACGCTTCAACCTAGAAGAACAAAATTTGGTGAGCCAAGTGGGATTTGTGTAGTGATAATTACCACCAAGTATCATCAAGATTGGGTGAAAAAATATTTGCAGGTATTTCGGAAACTCGTTAATTCTTAGAAGGTTGGCAACCCTTCTCAATGAAAGTAGTTTTCAAATTTCTGTGCCTAGGGCTATTTGAAGAGGAAACAAACCATAGAGACAAAACTGAGAACTCCTTTGTTTTGTCAAGATTCAAAGAGCTACTAAGAACCATGTTGGATTTAGAGTTCCAAATTCATCTATCTATATACGAGAGAGCAGACGGAAACCTAAATATAAAAACTGCTACTGTAGACGAACGCTTCAACCTAGAAGAACATAATTTGGTGAGCCAAGTGGGATTTGTGTACTGATCATTACCACCAAGTATCATCAAGATTGGGTAAAAGAAATATTTGCTGGTATTTCGGAAACTCGGTAATTCTTAGAAGCTTGGCAACCCCTCTCGATGAAAGTGGTTTTCCACAGTCTGTGCCTAGGGCTACTTGAAGAGGAAACAAACCATAGAGACAAAACTGAGAACTCCTTTATTTTGTCAAGTTTCAAAGAACTACTACGAACCATGTTGGATTGAGAGTTCCAAATTCACCTCTCTATATACGAGAGAGCAGAGGGAAACCTAAATATAAAAACTGGTACTGTAGACGAACGCTTCAACCTGGAAGAACAAAATTTGGTGAGCCAAGTGGGATTTGTGAACTGATCATTACCACAAAGTATCATCAAGATTGGGTGAAAAAATATTTGCAGGTATTTCGGAAACTCGTTAATTTTAGAAGGTTGGCAACCCCTCTCAATGAAAGTGCTTTTCCACAGTCTGTTCCTATTTCTACTTGAAGAGGAAACAAACCATAGAGAGAAAACGGAGAACTCCTTTATTTTGTCAAGTTTCAAAGAGCTACTACAAACCATGTTGGATTTAGAGTTCCAAATTCATCTATCTATATAGGAGAGAGTAGAGGGAAACCTAAATATAAAAACTGCTAATGTAGACGAACGCTTCAACCTAGAAGAACAAAATTTGGTGAGCCAAGTGGGATTTGTGAACTGATCATTACCACCAAGGATCATCAAGATAGGGTGAAAAAATATTTCCTGGAATATCGGAAACTCGTTAATTCTTAGAAGCTTGGCAGCCCCTCTCGATGAAAGTGCTTTTCCACAGTCTGTGCCTAGGGCTACTTGAAAAGGAAACAAACTATAGAGAAAAAACTGAGAACTCCTTTATATTGTCAAGTTTCCAAGAGCTACTTCGAACCATGTTGGATTTAGAGTTCCAAATTCATCTATCTATATAGGAGAGAACAGAGGGAAACCTAAATATAAAAACTGCTACTCTAGACGAACGCTTCAACCTAGAAGAACATAATTTGGTGAGCCAAGTAGGATTTGTGTACTGATCATTACCACCAAGTATCATCAAGATTGGGTGAAAAAATATTTGCTGGTATTTTGGAAACTCGTTAATTCTTAGAAGGTTGGCAACCCTTCTCAATGAAAGTGCTTTTCCACAGTCTGTGCCTAGGGCTACTTGAAGAGGAAACAAACCATAGAGACAAAACTGAGAACTAATTTATTTGTCACGTTTCAAAGAGCTACTACAAACCATGTTGGATTGAGAGTTCCAAATTCATCTATCTATATAGGAGAGAGCAGAGGGAAACCTAAATATAAAAACTGCTACTGTAGACGAACGCTTCAACCTGGAAGAACAAAATTTGGTGAGCCAAGTGGGATTTGTGAACTGATCATTACCACCAAGTATCATCAAGATCGGTGTGAAAAATATTTATTGTATTTCGGAAACTTTTTAATTCTTCGACGCTTGGCAACACCTCTCAATGAAAGTGCTTTTCCACAGTCTGTGCATAGGGCTACTTGAATAGGAAACAAAAAATGGAGACAAAACTGAGAACTCCATTATTTTGTCAAGTTTCAAAGAGGTACTACACACCATGTTGGATTTAGAGTTCCATATTCATCTATCTATATAGGAGAGAACAGAGGGAAAACTAAATATAAAAACTGCTACTGTAGACAAACGCTTCAACCTAGAAGAACAAAATTTTGTGAGCCAAGTGGGATTTGTGTGCTGATCATTACCACCAAGTATCATCAAGATTTTGTGAAAAAATATTTGCTGGTATTTCGGAAACTCGTTAATTCTTAGAAGCTTGTCCAACCCTCTCAATGAAATTGCTTTACCTCAGTCTGTGCCTAGGGCTACTTGAAGAGAAAACAAACCATAGAGACAAAACTGAGAACTCCTTTATTTTGTCAAGTTTCAAAGAGCTACTAGGAACCATGTTGGATTTAGAGTTCCAAATTCATCTATCTATATAGGAGAGAGCAGAGGGAAAACTAAATATAAAAACAACTACTGTAGATGAACGCTTCAACCTAGAAGAACAAAATTTGGTGAGCCAAGTGGAATTTGTGTACTGATCATTACCACCAAGTATCATCAAGATTGGGTGAAAAAATATTTGCTGCTATTTCGGAAACTCGTAAATTCTTATAAGCTTGACAACCCCTCTCAATGAAAGTGCTTTTACACAGTCTGTGCTTAGGGCTACTTAAAGAGGAAACAAACCATAAACACAAAACTGAGAACTCCTTTATTTTGTCAAGTTTCAAAGAGCTACTACGAACCATGTTGGATTTAGAGTTCCAAATTCATCTATCTATATAGGAGAGATCAGATGGAAATCTAAATATAAAAACTGCTACTGTAGACGAACGCTTCAACCTAGAAGAACAAAATTTGGTGAGCCAAGTGGGATTTTTGTACTGATCATTACCACCAAGTATCATCAAGATTGGGTGAAAGAATATTTGCTGTTATTTCGGAAACGCGTTATTTCTTAGAAGCTTGACAACCCCTCTAAATGAAAGTGCTTTTACACAGTCTGTGCTTAGGGCTATTTAAAGAGGAAACAAACAATAGAGACAAAACTGAGAACTCCTTTATTTTGTCAAGTTTCAAAGAGCTACTACAAACCATGTTGGATTTAGAGTTCCAAATTCATCTATCTATATAGGAGAGAGCAGCTGGAAATCTAAATATAAAAACTGCTACTGCCGACGAACGCTTCAACCTAGAAGAACAAAATTTGGTGAGCCAAATGGGATTTGTGTACTGATCATTACCACCAAGTATCATCAAGATTGGGTGAAAAAAATATTTGCAGGTATTTCGGAACTCGTTAATTCTTAGAAGGTTGGCAACCCCTCGAATGAAAGTGCTTTTCCACACTCTGTGCCTAGGGCTACTTGAAGAGGAAACCAACCATAGAGACAAAACTGAGAACTCTGTATTCTGTCAAGTTTCAAAGAGCTACTCCAAACCATGTTGGATTTAGAGTTCCAAATTCATCTATCTATATAGGAGAGAACAGAGGGAAACCTAAATATAAAAACTGCTTCTGTAGACGAACGCTTCAAAATAGAAGAACAAAATTTGGTGAGCCAAGTGGGATTTGGGTACTGATCATTACCACCAAGTATCATCAAGATTGGGTGAAAAAATATTTGCAGTTATTTCGGAAACTCGTTAATTCTTAGAAGGTTGGTAACCCCTCTCAATGAAAGTGCTTTTCCACAGTCTGTGCCTAGGGCTACTCAAGAGGAAACAAACCATAGAGACAAAACTGAGAACTCCTTTATTTTGTCAAGTTTCAAAGAGCTACTACAAACCATGTTGGATATAGAGTTCCAAATTCATCTATCTATATAGGAGAGAACAGAAGGAAACCTAATAATAAAAAGTGCTACTGTACACGAACGGTTCAACCTAGAAGAAGAAAATTTTGTGAGCCAAGTGGGATTTGTGTACTGATCATTACCACCAAGTATCATCAAGATTGCGTAAAAAAATATTTGCTGGTATTTCGGAAACTCGTTAATTCTTAGAAGATTGCCAACCCCTCTCGATGAAAGTGCTTTTCCACAGTCTGTGCATAGGGCTACTTAAAGAGGAAACAAACCATAGAGACAAAACTGAGAACTCCTTTATTTTGTCAAGTTTCAAAGAACTACTACAAACCATGTTGGATTTAGAGTTTAAATTCATCTATCTATATACGAGAGAACAGAAGGAAACTTAAATATAAAAACTGCTACTGTACACGAACGCTTCAACCTAGAAGAACAACATTTGGTGAGCCAAGTGGGATTTGTGTACTGATCATTACAACCAAGTATCATCAAGATTGCGTAAAAAAATATTTGCTGGTATTTCGGAAACTCGTTAATTCTTAGAAACTTGGCAACGCCTCTCGATGAAAGTGCTGTTCCACAGTCTGTGCCTAGGGCTACTTGAAGAGGAAACAAACCATAGAGACAAAACTGAGAACTCCTTTATTTTGTCAAGTTTCAAAGAGCTACTACGAACCATGTGGGATTTAGAGTTCCAAATTCATCTATCTATATAGGAGAGAACAGAAGGAAACCTAAATATAAAAACTGCTACTGTACACGAACGCTTCAACCTAGAAGAACAAAATTTCGTGAGCCAAGTGGGATTTGTGTACTAATCATTACCACCAAGTATCATCAAGATCGGGTGAAAAAATATTTGCTGGTATTTCGGGAAGTCGTTAATTCTTAGAAGCTTGGCAACACCTCTCAATGAAAGTGCTTTTACACAGTCTGTGCTGAGGGCTACTTGAAGAGGAAACAAACCGTAGAGGCAAAACTGAGAACTCCTTTATTTTGTAAAGTTTCAAAGAGCTACTACAAACCATGTTGGATTTAGAGTTCCACATTCATCTATCTATATAGGAGAGAACAGAGGGAAAACTAAATATAAAAACTACTACTGTAGATGAACGCTTCAACCTAGAAGAACAAAATTTGGTGAGCCAAGTTGGATTTGTGTACTGATCATTACCACCAAGTATCATCAAGATTGGGTGAAAAATATTTGCTGGTATTTGGGAAAATCTTTAATTCTTAGAAGCTTGGCAACCCCTCTCAATGAAAGTGATTTTACACAGTCTGTGCTTAGGGCTACTTAAAGCGGAAACAAACCATAGAGACAAAACTGAGAACTCCTTTATTTTGTCAAGTTTCAAAGAGATACTACAAACCATGTTGGATTTAGAGTTCCAAATTCATCTATCTATATAGGAGAGAGCAGAGGGAAACCTAAATATAAAAACTGCTACTGTAGACGAACGCTTCAAAATAGAAGAACAAAATTTGGTGAGCCAAGTGGGATTTGTGTACTGATCATTACCACCAAGTATCATCAAGATTGGGTGAAAAAATATTTGCTGGTATTTCGGAAACTCGTTAATTCTTAGAAGATTGACAACCCCTCTCAATGAAAGTGCTTTTCCACAGTCTGTGCTTAGGGCTACTTGAAGAGGAAACAAACCATAGAGCCATACTGAGAACTTTTTTATTTTGTCAAGTTTCAAAGAGCTACTACGAACCATGTTGGATTTAGTGTTCCAAATTCATCTATCTATATAGGAGAGATCAGATGGAATCCTAAATATGAAAACTGCTACTGTAGACGAACGCTTCAACCTAGAAGATCAAAATTTGGTGAGCCAAGTGGGATTTGTGAACTGATCATTACCACCAAGGATCATCAAGATTTCGTGAAAAAATATTTGCTGGAATATCGGAAACTCGTTAATTCTTTGAAGCTTGGCAGCCCCTCACGATGAAAGTGCTTTTCCACAGTCTGTGCCTAGGGCTACTTGAAAAGGAAAAAAACCATAGAGAAAAAACTGAGAACTCCTTTATATTGTCAAGTTTCCAACAGCAACTACGAACCATGTTGAATTTAGAGTTCCAAATTCATCTATCGATATAGGAGAGAACAGAGGGAAACCTAAATATAAAAACTGCTACTGTAGACGAACGCTTCAACCTAGAAGAACATAATTTGGTGAGACAAGTGGGATTTGTGTACTGATCATTACCAACATGTATCATCAAGATTGGGTGGAAAAATATTTGCTGGTATTTCGGAAACTCATTAATTTTTAGAAGGTTGGCAACCTTTCTCAATGAAAGTGCTTTTCCACAGTGTGTGCCTAGAGCTACTTGAAGAGGAAACAAACCATAGAGACAAAAGTGAGAACTCCTGTATTTTGTCAAGTTTCAAAGAGCTACTACGAACCATGTTGGATTTAGAGTTCCAAATTCATCTATCTATATAGCGGAGTGCAGAGGGAAACCTAAATATAAAAACTGCTACTGTAGACGAACTCTTCAACCTAGAAGAACAAAATATGGTGAGCCAAGTGGGATTTGTGTACTGATCATTACCACCAAGTATCATCAAGATTGGGTGAAAAATTATTTGCTGGTATTTCGGAAACTCGTTAATTCTTAGAAGCTTGACAACCCCTCTAAATGAAAGTGCTTTTCCACAGTCTGTGCCTAGGGCTATGAAGAGGAAACAAACCTTAGAGACAAAACTGAGAACTCCTTTATATTGTCAGGTTTCCAAGAGCTACTACGAACCATGTTGGATTTAGAGTTCCAAATTCATCTATCTATATAGGAGAGAACAGAGGAAAACCTAAATATAAAAACTGCTACTGTAGACGAACGCTTCAAAATAGAAGAACAAAATTTGGTGAGTTAAGTGGAATTTGTGTACTGATCATTACCACCAAGTATCATCAAGATTGGGTGAAAAAATATTTGCTGGTGTTTGGGACACTCGTTAATTCTTAGAAGCTTGGCAACAACTCTCAATGAAAGTGCTTTTCCACAGTGTGTGCCTAGGGCTACTTGAAGAGAAAACAAACCATAGAGACAAAACTGAGAACTCCTTTATTTTGTCAAGTTTCAAAGAGCTACTAGGAACCATGTTGGATTTAGAGTTCCAAATTCATCTATCTATATAGGAGAGAGCAGAGGGAAAACTAAATATAAAAACAACTACTGTAGATGAACGCTTCAACCTAGAAGAACAAAATTTGGTGAGCCAAGTGGAATTTGTTTACTGATCATTTAAACCAAGTATCATCAAGATTGGGTGAAAAAATATTTGCTGCTATTTCGGAAACTCGTAAATTCTTATAAGCTTGACAACCTCTCTCAATGAAAGTTCTTTTACACAGTCTGTGCTTAGGGCTACTTAAAGAGGAAACAAACCATAGACACAAAACTGAGAACTCCTTTATTTTGTCAAGTTTCAAAGAGCTACTACGAACCATGTTGGATTTAGAGTTCCAAATTCATCTATCTATATAGGAGAGATCAGATGGAAATCTAAATATAAAAACTCCTACTGTAGACGAACGCTTCAACCTAGAAGAACAAAATTTGGTGAGCCAAGTGGGATTTGTGTACTGATCATTACCACCAAGTATCATCAAGATTGGGTGAAAGAATATTTGCTGTTATTTCGGAAACGCGTTAATTCTTAGAAGCTTGACAACCCCTCTAAATGAAAGTGCTTTTACACAGTCTGTGCTTAGGGCTATTTAAAGAGGAAACAAACCATAGAGACAAAACTGAGAACTCCTTTATTTTGTCAAGTTTCTCAAGAGCTACTACAAACCATGTTGGATTTAGAGTTCCAAATTGATCTATCTATATAGGAGAGAGCAGCTGGAAATCTAAATATAAAAACTGCTACTGCCGACGAACGCTTCAGCCTAGAAGAACAAAATTTGGTGAGCCAAATGGGATTTGTGTACTGATCATTACCACCAAGTATCATCAAGATTGGGTGAAAAAATATTTGCAGGTATTTCAGAAACTCGTTAATTCTTAGAAGGTTGGCAACCCGTCTCAATGAAAGTGCTTTTCCACACTCTGTGCCTAGGGCTACTTGAAGAGGAAACAAACCATAGAGACAAAACTGAGAACTCTGTATTTTGTCAAGTTTCAAAGAGCTACTCCAAACCATGTTGGATTTAGAGTTCCAAATTCATCTATCTATATACTAGAGAACAGAGGGAAACCTAAATATAAAAACTGCTTCTGTAGACGAACGCTTCAACCTAGAAGAGCAATATTTGGTGAGCCAAGTGGGAATTTTGTACTGATCATTACCACCAAGTGTCATCAAGATTGGGTGAAAAAATATTTGCTGGTATTTCGGAAACTCGTTAATTCTTAGAAGCTTGACAACCCCTCTCAATGAAAGTGCTTTTACACAGTCTGTGCTTAGGGCTACTTAAAGAGGAAACAAACCATAGAGACAAAACTGAGAACTCCTTTATTTTGTCAAGTTTCAAAGAGCTACTACAAACCATGTTGGATTTAGAGTTCCAAATTCATCTATCTATATAGGATTGAGCAGATGGAAATCTAAATATAAAAACTGCTACTGTAGACGAACGCTTCAACCTAGAAGAACAAAATTTGGTGAGCCAAGTGGGATTTGGGTACTGATCATTACCACCAAGTATTATCAAGATTGGGTGAAAAAATATTTGCTGGTATTTCGGAAACTCGTTAATTCTTAGAAGCTTGCCAACCCCTCTCGATGAAAGTGCTTTTCCACAGTCTGTGCATAGGGCTACTTAAAGAGGAAACAAACCATAGAGACAAAACTGAGAACTCCTTTATTTTGTCAAGTTTCAAAGAGCTACTACAAACCATGTTGGATTTAGAGTTTAAATTCATCTATCTATATAGGAGAGAACAGAAGGAAACTTAAATATAAAAACTGCTACTGTACACGAACGCTTCAACCTAGAAGAACAAAATTTGGTGAGCCAAGTGGGATTTGTGTACTGATCATTACCACCAAGTATCATCAAGATTGCGTAAAAAAATATTTGCTGGTATTTCAGAAACTCGTTAATTCTTAGAAACTTGGCAACGCCTCTCGATGAAAGTGCTGTTCCACAGTCTGTGCCTAGGGCTACTTGAAGAGGAAACAAACCATAGAGACAAAACTGAGAACACCTTTATTTTGTCAAGTTTCAAAGAGCTACTACGAACCATGTGGGATTTAATGTTCCAAATTCATCTATCTATATAGGAGAGAACAGAAGGAAACCTAAATATAAAAACTGCTACTGTACACGAACGCTTCAACCTAGAAGAACAAAATTTCGTGAGCCAAGTGGGATTTGTGTACTAATCATTACCACCAAGTATCATCAAGATCGGGTGAAAAAATATTTGCTGGTATTTCGGGAAGTCGTTAATTCTTAGAAGCTTGGCAACACCTCTCAATGAAAGTGCTTTTACACAGTCTGTGCTGAGGGCTACTTGAAGAGGAAACAAACCATAGAGGCAAAACTGAGAACTCCTTTATTTTGTAAAGTTTCAAAGAGCTACTACAAACCATGTTGGATTTAGAGTTCCACATTCATCTATCTATATAGGAGAGAACAGAGGGAAAACTAAATATAAAAACTACTACTGTAGATGAACGCTTCAACCTAGAAGAACAAAATTTGGTGAGCAAAGTGGGATTTGTGTACTGATCATTACCACCAAGTATCATCAAGATTGGGTGAAAAATATTTGCTGGTATTTGGGAAAATCTTTAATTCTTAGAAGCTTGGCAACCCCTCTCAATGAAAGTGATTTTACACAGTCTGTGCTTAGGGCTACTTAAAGCGGAAACAAACCATAGAGACAAAACTGAGAACTCCTTTATTTTGTCAAGTTTCAAAGAGATACTACAAACCATGTTGGATTTAGAGTTCCAAATTCGTCTATCTATATAGGAGAGAGCAGAGGGAAACCTAAATATAAAAACTGCTACTGTAGACGAACGCTTCAAAATAGAAGAACAAAATTTGGTGAGCCAAGTGGGATTTGTGTACTGATCATTACCACCAAGTATCATCAAGATTGGGTGAAAAAATATTTGCTGGTGTTTCGGAAACTCGTTAATTCTTAGAAGCTTGACAACCCCTCTCAATGAAAGTGCTTTTCCACAGTCTGTGCTTAGGGCTACTTGAAGAGGAAACAAACCATAGAGACATACTGAGAACTTTTTTATTTTGTCAAGTTTCAAAGAGCTACTACGAACCATGTTGGATTTAGTGTTCCAAATTTATCTATCTATATAGGAGAGATCAGAGGGAATCCTAAATATGAAAACTGCTACTGTAGACGAACGCTTCAACCTAGAAGAACAAAATTTGGTGAGCCAAGTGGGATTTGTGAACTGATCATTACCACCAAGGATCATCAAGATTGGGTGAAAAAATATTTGCTGGAATATCGGAAACTCGTTAATTCTTTGCAGCTTGGCAGCCCCTCACGATGAAAGTGCTTTTCCACAGTCTGTGCCTAGGGCTACTTGAAAAGGAAAAAAACCATAGAGAAAAAACTGAGAACTCCTTTATATTGTCAAGTTTCCAACAGCAACTACGAACCATGTTGAATTTAGAGTTCCAAATTCATCTATCGATATAGGAGAGAACAGAAGGAAACCTAAATATAAAAACTGCTACTGTAGACGAACGCATCAACCTAGAAGAACATAATTTGGTGAGACAAGTGGGATTTGTGTACTGATCATTACCAACATGTATCATCAAGATTGGGTGGAAAAATATTTGTTGGTATTTCGGAAACTCATTAATTTTTAGAAGGTTGGCAACCCTTCTCAATTAAAGTGCTTTTCCACAGTGTGTGCCTAGGGCTACTTGAAGAGGAAACAAACCATAGAGACAAAAGTGAGAACTCCTTTATTTTGTCAAGTTTCAAAGAGCTACTACGAACCATGTTGGATTTAGAGTTCCTAATTCATCTATCTATATAGCGGAGTGCAGAGGGAAACCTAAATATAAAAACTGCTACTGTAGACGAACTTTTCAACCTAGAAGAACAAAATATGGTGAGCCAAGTCTGATTTGTGTACTGATCATTACCACCAAGTATCAACAAGATTGGGTGAAAAATTATTTGCTGGTATTTCGGAAACTCGTTAATTCTTAGAAGCTTGACAACCCCTCTAAATGAAAGTGCTTTTCCACAGTCTGTGCTTAGGGCTACTTGAAAAGGAAACAAACCATAGAGACAAAACTGAGAACTCCTTTATTTTGTCAAGTTTCAAAGAGCTACTACAAACCGTGTTGGATTTAGAGTTCCAAATTTATCTATCTATATAGGATTGAGCAGATGGAAATCTAAATATAAAAACTGCTACTGTAGACGAACGCTTCAACCTAGAAGAACAAAATTTGGTGAGCCAAGTGGGATTTGTGTACTAATCATTACCACCAATTGTCATCAAGATTGGGTGAAAAAATATTTGCTGGTATTTCGGAAACTCGTTAATTCTTAGAAGGTTGGCAACCCCTATAAATGAAAGTGCTTTTCCACAGTCTGTGCGTAGGGCTACTTGAAGAGGAAACAAACCATAGAGACAAAACTGAGAACTCCCTTATTTTGTCAAGTTTCAAAGAGCTACTACAAACCATGTTGGATTTAGAGTTCCAAATTCATCTATCTATATAGGAGAGAGCAGAGGGAATCCTAAATATAAAAACTGCTACTGTAGACGAACGCTCCAACCTAGAAGAACAAAATTTGTTTAGCCAAGTGGGATTTGTGTACTAATCATTACCACCAAGTGTCATGAAGATTGGGTGAAAAAATATTTGCTGGTATTTCGGAAACTCGTTAATTCTTAGAAGGTTGGCAACCCCTATCAATGAAAGTGCTTTTACACAGTCTGTGCCTAGGGCTACTTGAAGAGGAAACAAACCATAGAGACAAAACTGAGTACTCCTTTATTTTGTCAAGTTTCAAAGATCTACTAAAAACCATGTTGGATTTAGAGTTCCACATTCATCTATCTATATAGGAGAGAACAGAAGGAAACCTAAATAAAAAACTGCTACTGTACACGAACGCTTCAACCTAGAAGAACAAAATTTCCTGAGCCAAGTGGGATTTGTGTACTAATCATTACCACCAAGTATCATCAAGTTCGGGTGAAAAAATATTTGCTGGTATTTCGGGAAGTCGTTAATTCTTAGAAGGTTGGCAACACCTCTCAATGAAAGTGCTTTTCAACAGTCTGTGCTGAGGGCAACTTGAAGAGGAAACAAACCATAGAGACAAAACTGAGAATTCCTTTATTTTGTAAAGTTTCAAAGAGCTACTACAAACCATGTTGGATTTAGATTCCAAATTCATCTATCTATATAGGAGAGAACAGAAGGAAACCTAAATAAAAAACTGCTACTGTAGACGAACGCTTCAACCTAGAAGAACAAAATTTCCTGAGCCAAGTGGGATTTGTGTACTAATCATTACCACCAAATATCATCAAGATCGGGTGAAAAAATATTTGCTGGTATTTCGGGAAGTTGTTAATTCTTAGAAGCTTTGAAACCCTCTCAATGAAAGTGCTTTTCCACAGTCTGTGCTGAGGGCTACTTGAAGAGGAAACAAACCATAGAGACAAAAATGAGAACTCCTTTATTTTGTCAAGTTTCAAAGAGCTACTACAAACCATGTTGGATTTAGAGTTCCAAATTCATCTATCTATATAGGAGGGAACAGAAGAAAACCTAATAATAAAAAGTGCTACTGTACACGAACGCTTCAACCTAGAAGAACAAAATTTGGTGAGCCAAGTGGGATTTGTGTACTGATCATTACCACCAAGTATCATCAAGATTGGGTGAAAAAATATTTGCTGGTATTTCGAAACTCGTTAATTCTTAGAAGCTTGACAACCCCTCTCAATGAAAGTGCTTTTACACAGTCTGTGCTTAGGGCTAGTTAAAGAGGAAACAAACCATAGAGACAAAACTGAGAACTCCTTTTTTTTGTCAAGTTTCAAAGAGCTACTACAAACCATGTTGGATTTAGAGTTCCAAATTCATCTATCTATATAGGATTGAGCAGATGAAAATCTAAATATAAAAACTGCTACTGTAGACGAACGCTTCAACCTAGAAGAACAAAATTTGGTGAGCCAAGTGGGATTTGTGTACTGATCATTACCACCAAGTATCATCAAGATTGGGTGAAAAAATATTTGCAGTTATTTCGGAAACTCGTTAATTCTTAGAAGGTTGGCAACCCCTCTCAATGAAAGTGCTTTTCCACAGTCTGTGCGTAGGGCTACTTGAAGAGGAAACAAACCCTAGAGACAAAACTGAGAACTCCCTTATTTTGTCAAGTTTCAAAGAGCTTCTACAAACCATGTTGGATTTAGAGTTCCAAATTCATCTATCTATATAGGAGAGAACAGAAGGAAACCTAATAATAAAAAGTGCTACTGTACACGAACGCTTCAACCGAGAAGAACAAAATTTCGTGAGCCAAGTGGGATTTGTGTACTAATCATTACCACCAAGTATCATCAAGATTGGGTGAAAAAATATTTGCTGGTATTTCGGAAACGCGTTAATTCTTAGAAGCTTGACAACCCCTCTCAATGAAAGTGCTTTTACAAAGTCTGTGCTTAGGGCTACTTAAAGAGGAAACAAACCATAGAGACAAAACTGAGAACTCCTTTATTTTGTCAAGTTTCAAAGAGCTACTACAAACCATGTTGGATTTAGAGTTCCAAATTCATCTGTCTCTATAGGATTGAGCAATGGAAATCCAAATATAAAAACTGCTACTGTAGACGAACGCTTCAACCTAGAAGAACAACATTTGGTGAGCCAAGTGGGATTTGTGTACTGATCATTACCACCAAGTATCATCAAGATTGGGTGAAAAAATATTTGCTGGTATTTCGGAAACTCGTTAATTCTTAGAAGCTTGACAACCCCTCTCAATGAAAGTGCTTTTCCACAGTCTGTGCTTAGGGCTACTTAAAGAGGAAACAAACCATAGAGACAAAACTGAGAACTCTTTTATTTTGTCAAGTTTCAAAGAGCTACTACGAACCATGTTGGACTTAGAGTTCCAAATTCATCTATCTATATAGGAGAGAGCAGAGGGAATCCAAAATATAAAAACTGCTACTGTAGACGAACGCTTCAACCTAGAAGAACAAAATTTGGTTACCCAAGTGGGATTTGTGTACTGATCATTACCACGAAGTATCATCAAGATTGGGTGAAAAAATATTTGCTGGTATTTCGGAAACTCATTAATTCTTAGAAGGTTGGAAACCCCTATCAATGAAAGTGCTTTTCCACAGTCTGTGCCTAGGGCTCCTTGAAGAGGAAACAAACCATAGAGACAAAACTGATAACTCCTTTATTTTGTCAAGTTTCAAAGTGCTGCTACGAACCATGTTGGATTTAGAGTTCCAAAATCATCTATCTATATCAGAGAGAACAGAAGGATACGTAAATATAAAAACTGCTACTGTACAAGAACGCTTCAACCTAGAAGAACAAAATTTCATGAGCCAAGTGGGATTTGTGTACAAATCATTACCCCCAAGTATCATCAAGATCGGGTGAAAAAATATTTGCTGGTATTTCGGAAACTCGTTAATTCTTAGAAGGTTGGCAACCCCTCTCAATGAAAGTGCTTTTCCACAGTCTGTGCGTAGGGCTACTTGAAGAGGAAACAAACCATAGAGACAAAACTGAGAACTCCTTTATTTTGTAAAGTTTCAAAGAGCTACTACGAACCATGTTGGATTTAGAGTTCCAAATTCATCTATCTATATAGGAGAGATCAGATGGAAATCTAAATATAAAAACTGCTACTGTAGACGAACGCTTCAACCTAGAAGAACAAAATTTGGTGAGCCAAGTGGGATTTTTTTACTGATCATTACCACCAAGTATCATCAAGATTGGGTGAAAGAATATTTGCTGTTATTTCGGAAACGCGTTATTTCTTAGAAGCTTGACAACCCCTCTAAATGAAAGTGCTTTTACACAGTCTGTGCTTAGGGCTATTTAAAGAGGAAACAAACAATAGAGACAAAACTGAGAACTCCTTTATTTTGTCAAGTTTCAAAGAGCTACTACAAACCATGTTGGATTTAGAGTTCCAAATTCATCTATCAATATAGGAGAGAACAGAGGGAAACCTAAATATAAAAACTGATTCTGTAGACGAACGCTTCAAAATAGAAGAACAAAATTTGGTGAGCCAAGTGGGATTTGGGTACTGATCATTACCAGCAAGTATCATCAAGATTGGGTGAAAAAATATTTGCAGTTATTTCGGAAAGTCGTTAATTCTTAGAAGGTTGGTAACCCCTCTCAATGAAAGTGCTTTTCCACAGTCTGTGCCTAGGGCTACTCAAGAGGAAACAAACCATAGAGACAAAACTGAGAACTCCTTTATTTTGTCAAGTTTCAAAGAGCTACTACAAACCATGTTGGATATAGAGTTCCAAATTCATCTATCTATATAGGAGAGAACAGAAGGAAACCTAATAATAAAAAGTGCTACTGTACACGAACGGTTCAACCTAGAAGAAGAAAATTTTGTGAGCCAAGTGGGATTTGTGTACTGATCATTACCACCAAGTATCATCAAGATTGCGTAAAAAAATATTTGCTGGTATTTCGGAAACTCGTTAATTCTTAGAAGATTGCCAACCCCTCTCGATGAAAGTGCTTTTCCACAGTCTGTGCATAGGGCTACTTAAAGAGGAAACAAACCATAGAGACAAAACTGAGAACTCCTTTATTTTGTCAAGTTTCAAAGAACTACTACAAACCATGTTGGATTTAGAGTTTAAATTCATCTATCTATATACGAGAGAACAGAAGGAAACTTAAATATAAAAACTGCTACTGTACACGAACGCTTCAACCTAGAAGAACAACATTTGGTGAGCCAAGTGGGATTTGTGTACTGATCATTACCACCAAGTATCATCAAGATTGCGTAAAAAAATATTTGCTGGTATTTCGGAAACTCGTTAATTCTTAGAAACTTGGCAACGCCTCTCGATGAAAGTGCTGTTCCACAGTCTGTGCCTAGGGCTACTTGAAGAGGAAACAAACCATAGAGACAAAACTGAGAACTCCTTTATTTTGTCAAGTTTCAAAGAGCTACTACGAACCATGTGGGATTTAGAGTTCCAAATTCATCTATCTATATAGGAGAGAACAGAAGGAAACCTAAATATAAAAACTGCTACTGTACACGAACGCTTCAACCTAGAAGAACAAAATTTCGTGAGCCAAGTGGGATTTGTGTACTAATCATTACCACCAAGTATCATCAAGATCGGGTGAAAAAATATTTGCTGGTATTTCGGGAAGTCGTTAATTCTTAGAAGCTTGGCAACACCTCTCAATGAAAGTGCTTTTACACAGTCTGTGCTGAGGGCTACTTGAAGAGGAAACAAACCATAGAGGCAAAACTGAGAACTCCTTTATTTTGTAAAGTTTCAAAGAGCTACTACAAACCATGTTGGATTTAGAGTTCCACATTCATCTATCTATATAGGAGAGAACAGAGGGAAAACTAAATATAAAAACTACTACTGTAGATGAACGCTTCAACCTAGAAGAACAAAATTTGGTGAGCCAAGTTGGATTTGTGTACTGATCATTACCACCAAGTATCATCAAGATTGGGTGAAAAATATTTGCTGGTATTTGGGAAAATCTTTAATTCTTAGAAGCTTGGCAACCCCTCTCAATGAAAGTGATTTTACACAGTCTGTGCTTAGGGCTACTTAAAGCGGAAACAAACCATAGAGACAAAACTGAGAACTCCTTTATTTTGTCAAGTTTCAAAGAGATACTACAAACCATGTTGGATTTAGAGTTCCAAATTCATCTATCTATATAGAAGAGAGCAGAGGGAAACCTAAATATAAAAACTGCTACTGTAGACGAACGCTTCAAAATAGAAGAACAAAATTTGGTGAGCCAAGTGGGATTTGTGTACTGATCATTACCACCAAGTATCATCAAGATTGGGTGAAAAAATATTTGCTGGTATTTCGGAAACTCGTTAATTCTTAGAAGATTGACAACCCCTCTCAATGAAAGTGCTTTTCCACAGTCTGTGCTTAGGGCTACTTGAAGAGGAAACAAACCATAGAGCCATACTGAGAACTTTTTTATTTTGTCAAGTTTCAAAGAGCTACTACGAACCATGTTGGATTTAGTGTTCCAAATTCATCTATCTATATAGGAGAGATCAGAGGGAATCCTAAATATGAAAACTGCTACTGTAGACGAACGCTTCAACCTAGAAGATCAAAATTTGGTGAGCCAAGTGGGATTTGTGAACTGATCATTACCACCAAGGATCATCAAGATTGGGTGAAAAAATATTTGCTGGAATATCGGAAACTCGTTAATTCTTTGAAGCTTGGCAGCCCCTCACGATGAAAGTGCTTTTCCACAGTCTGTGCCTAGGGCTACTTGAAAAGGAAAAAAACCATAGAGAAAAAACTGAGAACTCCTTTATATTGTCAAGTTTCCAACAGCAACTACGAACCATGTTGAATTTAGAGTTCCAAATTCATCTATCGATATAGGAGAGAACAGAGGGAAACCTAAATATAAAAACTGCTACTGTAGACGAACGCTTCAACCTAGAAGAACATAATTTGGTGAGACAAGTGGGATTTGTGTACTGATCATTACCAACATGTATCATCAAGATTGGGTGGAAAAATATTTGCTGGTATTTCGGAAACTCATTAATTTTTAGAAGGTTGGCAACCTTTCTCAATGAAAGTGCTTTTCCACAGTGTGTGCCTAGGGCTATGAAGAGGAAACAAACCTTAGAGACAAAACTGAGAACTCCTTTATATTGTCAGGTTTCCAAGAGCTACTACGAACCATGTTGGATTTAGAGTTCCAAATTCATCTATCTATATAGGAGAGAACAGAGGAAAACCTAAATATAAAAACTGCTACTGTAGACGAACGCTTCAAAATAGAAGAACAAAATTTGGTGAGTTAAGTGGAATTTGTGTACTGATCATTACCACCAAGTATCATCAAGATTGGGTGAAAAAATATTTGCTGGTGTTTGGGACACTCGTTAATTCTTAGAAGCTTGGCAACAACTCTCAATGAAAGTGCTTTTCCACAGTGTGTGCCTAGGGCTACTTGAAGAGAAAACAAACCATAGAGACAAAACTGAGAACTCCTTTATTTTGTCAAGTTTCAAAGAGCTACTAGGAACCATGTTGGATATAGAGTTCCAAATTCATCTATCTATATAGGAGAGAGCAGAGGGAAAACTAAATATAAAAACAACTACTGTAGATGAACGCTTCAACCTAGAAGAACAAAATTTGGTGAGCCAAGTGGAATTTGTTTACTGATCATTACCACCAAGTATCATCAAGATTGGGTGAAAAAATATTTGCTGCTATTTCGGAAACTCGTAAATTCTTATAAGCTTGACAACCCCTCTCAATGAAAGTTCTTTTACACAGTCTGTGCTTAGGGCTACTTAAAGAGGAAACAAACCATAGACACAAAACTGAGAACTCCTTTATTTTGTCAAGTTTCAAAGAGCTACTACGAACCATGTTGGATTTAGAGTTCCAAATTCATCTATCTATATAGGAAAGATCAGATGGAAATCTAAATATAAAAACTCCTACTGTAGACGAACGCTTCAACCTAGAAGAACAAAATTTGGTGAGCCAAGTGGGATTTGTGTACTGATCATTACCACCAAGTATCATCAAGATTGGGTGAAAGAATATTTGCTGTTATTTCGGAAACGCGTTAATTCTTAGAAGCTTGACAACCCCTCTAAATGAAAGTGCTTTTACACAGTCTGTGCTTAGGGCTATTTAAAGAGGAAACAAACCATAGAGACAAAACTGAGAACTCCTTTATTTTGTCAAGTTTCTCAAGAGCTACTACAAACCATGTTGGATTTAGAGTTCCAAATTCATCTATCTATATAGGAGAGAGCAGCTGGAAATCTAAATATAAAAACTGCTACTGCCGACGAACGCTTCAGCCTAGAAGAAAAAAATTTGGTGAGCCAAATGGGATTTGTGTACTGATCATTACCACCAAGTATCATCAAGATTGGGTGAAAAAATATTTGCCGGTATTTCGGAAACTCGTTAATTCTTAGAAGGTTGGCAACCCCTCTCAATGAAAGTGCTTTTCCACACTCTGTGCCTAGGGCTACTTGAAGAGGAAACAAACCATAGAGACAAAACTGAGAACTCTGTATTTTGTCAAGTTTCAAAGAGCTACTCCAAACCATGTTGGATTTAGAGTTCCAAATTCATCTATCTATATACTAGAGAACAGAGGGAAACCTAAATATAAAAACTGCTTCTGTAGACGAACGCTTCAACCTAGAAGAGCAATATTTGGTGAGCCAAGTGGGAATTTTGTACTGATCATTACCACCAAGTGTCATCAAGATTGGGTGAAAAAATATTTGCTGGTATTTCGGAAACTCGTTAATTCTTAGAAGCTTGACAACCCCTCTCAATGAAAGTGCTTTTACACAGTCTGTGCTTAGGGCTACTTAAAGAGGAAACAAACCATAGAGACAAAACTGAGAACTCCTTTATTTTGTCAAGTTTCAAAGAGCTACTACAAACCATGTTGGATTTAGAGTTCCAAATTCATCTATCTATATAGGATTGAGCAGATGGAAATCTAAATATAAAAACTGCTACTGTAGACGAACGCTTCAACCTAGAAGAACAAAATTTGGTGAGCCAAGTGGGATTTGGGTACTGATCATTACCACCAAGTATTATCAAGATTGGGTGAAAAAATATTTGCTGGTATTTCGGAAACTCGTTAATTCTTAGAAGCTTGCCAACCCCTCTCGATGAAAGTGCTTTTCCACAGTCTGTGCATAGGGCTACTTAAAGAGGAAACAAACCATAGAGACAAAACTGAGAACTGCTTTATTTTGTCAAGTTTCAAAGAGCTACTACAAACCATGTTGGATTTAGAGTTGAAATTCATCTATCTATATAGGAGAGAACAGAATGAAACTTAAATATAAAAACTGCTACTGTACACGAACGCTTCAACATAGAAGAACAAAATTTGGTGAGCCAAGTGGGATTTGTGTACTGATCATTACCACCAAGTATCATCAAGATTGCGTAAAAAAATATTTGCTGGTATTTCAGAAACTCGTTAATTCTTAGAAACTTGGCAACGCCTCTCGATGAAAGTGCTGTTCCACAGTCTGTGCCTAGGGCTACTTGAAGAGGAAACAAACCATAGAGACAAAACTGAGAACTCCTTTATTTTGTCAAGTTTCAAAGAGCTACTACGAACCATGTGGGATTTAGAGTTCCAAATTCATCTACCTATATAGGAGAGAACAGAAGGAAACCTAAATATAAAAACTGCTACTGTACACGAACGCTTCAACCTAGAAGAACAAAATTTCGTGAGCCAAGTGGGATTTGTGTACTAATCATTACCACCAAGTATCATCAAGATCGGGTGAAAAAATATTTGCTGGTATTTCGGGAAGTCGTTAATTCTTAGAAGCTTGGCAACACCTCTCAATGAAAGTGCTTTTACACAGTCTGTGCTGAGGGCTACTTGAAGAGGAAACAAACCATAGAGGCAAAACTGAGAACTCCTTTATTTTGTAAAGTTTCAAAGAGCTACTACAAACCATGTTGGATTTAGAGTTCCACATTCATCTATCTATATAGGAGAGAACAGAGGGAAAACTAAATATAAAAACTACTACTGTAGATGAACGCTTCAACCTAGAAGAACAAAATTTTGTGAGCCAAGTGGGATTTGTGTACTGATCATTACCACCAAGTATCATCAAGATTGGGTGAAAAATATTTGCTGGTATTTGGGAAAATCTTTAATTCTTAGAAGCTTGGCAACCCCTCTCAATGAAAGTGATTTTACACAGTCTGTGCTTAGGGCTACTTAAAGCGGAAACAAACCATAGAGACAAAACTGAGAACTCCTTTATTTTGTCAAGTTTCAAAGAGATACTACAAACCATGTTGGATTTAGAGTTCCAAATTCGTCTATCTATATAGGAGAGAGCAGAGGGAAACCTAAATATAAAAACTGCTACTGTAGACGAACGCTTCAAAATAGACGAACAAAATTTGGTGAGCCAAGTGGGATTTGTGTACTGATCATTACCACCAAGTATCATCAAGATTGGGTGAAAAAATATTTGCTGGTGTTTCGGAAACTCGTTAATTCTTAGAAGCTTGACAACCCCTCTCAATGAAAGTGCTTTTCCACAGTCTGTGCTTAGGGCTACTTGAAGAGGAAACAAACCATAGAGACATACTGAGAACTTTTTTATTTTGTCAAGTTTCAAAGAGCTACTACGAACCATGTTGGATTTAGTGTTCCAAATTCATCTATCTATATAGGAGAGATCAGAGGGAATCCTAAATATGAAAACTGCTACTGTAGACGAACGCTTCAACCTAGAAGAACAAAATTTGGTGAGCCAAGTGGGATTTGTGAACTGATCATTACCACCAAGGATCATCAAGATTGGGTGAAAAAATATTTGCTGGAATATCGGAAACTCGTTAATTCTTTGCAGCTTGGCAGCCCCTCAGGATGAAAGTGCTTTTCCACAGTCTGTGCCTAGGGCTACTTGAAAAGGAAAAAAAACATAGAGAAAAAACTGAGAACTCCTTTATATTGTCAAGTTTCCAACAGCAACTACGAACCATGTTGAATTTAGAGTTCCAAATTCATCTATCGATATAGGAGAGAACAGAAGGAAACCTAAATATAAAAACTGCTACTGTAGACGAACGCTTCAACCTAGAAGAACATAATTTGGTGAGACAAGTGGGATTTGTGTACTGATCATTACCAACATGTATCATCAAGATTGGGTGGAAAAATATTTGTTGGTATTTCGGAAACTCATTAATTTTTAGAAGGTTGGCAACCCTTCTCAATGAAAGTGCTTTTCCACAGTGTGTGCCTAGGGCTACTTGAAGAGGAAACAAACCATAGAGACAAAAGTGAGAACTCCTTTATTTTGTCAAGTTTCAAAGAGCTACTACAAACCATGTTGGATTTAGAGTTCCTAATTCATCTATCTATATAGCGGAGTGCAGAGGGAAACCTAAATATAAAAACTGCTACTGTAGACGAACTTTTCAACCTAGAAGAACAAAATATGGTGAGCCAAGTGGGATTTGTGTACTGATCATTACCACCAAGTATCATCAAGATTGGGTGAAAAATTATTTGCTGGTATTTCGGAAACTCGTTAATTCTTAGAAGCTTGACAACCCCTCTAAATGAAAGTGCTTTTCCACAGTCTGTGCTTAGGGCTACTTGAAAAGGAAACAAACCATAGAGACAAAACTGAGAACTCCTTTATTTTGTCAAGTTTCAAAGAGCTACTACAAACCGTGTTGGATTTAGAGTTCCAAATTCATCTATCTATATAGGATTGAGCAGATGGAAATCTAAATATAAAAACTGCTACTGTAGACGAACGCTTCAACCTAGAAGAACAAAATTTGGTGAGCCAAGTGGGATTTGTGTACTAATCATTACCACCAATTGTCATCAAGATTGGGTGAAAAAATATTTGCTGGTATTTCGGAAACTCGTTA
Source organism: Callospermophilus lateralis (assembly GCF_048772815.1). NCBI lineage: Eukaryota > Metazoa > Chordata > Mammalia > Rodentia > Sciuridae > Callospermophilus > Callospermophilus lateralis. Next base: position 29,917 of record NW_027516947.1, read on the forward strand.
ATTCTTAGAAGGTTGGCAACCCCTATAAATGAAAGTGCTTTTACACAGTCTGTGCCTAGGGCTACTTGAAGAGGAAACAAACCATAGATACAAAACTGAGTACTCCTTTATTTTGTCAAGTTTCAAAGAGCTACTACAAACCATGTTGGATTTAGTGTTCCACATTCGTCTATCTATATAGGAGAGAACAGAAGGAAACCTAAATAAAAAACTGCTACTGTACACGAACGCTTCAACCTAGAAGAACAAAATTTCCTGAGCCAAGTGGGATTTGTGTACTAATCATTACCACCAAGTATCATCAAGTTCGGGTGAAAAAATATTTGCTGGTATTTCGGGAAGTCGTTAATTCTTAGAAGGTTGGCAACCCCTCTCAATGAAAGTGCTTTTCCACAGTCTGTGCTGAGGGCAACTTGAAGAGGAAACAAACCATAGAGACAAAACGGAGAATTCCTTTATTTTGTAAAGTTTCAAAGAGCTACTACAAACCATGTTGGATTTAGAGTTCCACATTCATCTATCTATATAGCAGAGAACAGAGGGAAAACTAAATATAAAAACTGCTACTGTAGACGAACGCTTCAACCTAGAAGAACAAAATTTGGTGAGCCAAGTGGGATTTGTGTACTGATCATTACCACCAAGTATCATGAAGATTGGGTGAAAAAATATTTGCTGGTATTTTGGAAACACGTTAATTCTTAGAAGCTTGACAACCCCTCTCAATGAAAGTGCTTTTCCACAGTCTGTGCGTAGGGCTACTTGAAGAGGAAACAAACCATAGAGACAAAACTGAGAACTCCCTTATTTTGTCAAGTTTCAAAGAGCTACTACAAACCATGTTGGATTTAGAGTTCCAAATTCATCTATCTATATAGGAGAGAGCAGAGGGAATCCTAAATATAAAAACTGCTACTGTAGACGAACGCTCCAACCTAGAAGAACAAAATTTGTTTAGCCAAGTGGGATTTGTGTACTAATCATTACCACCAAGTGTCATGAAGATTGGGTGAAAAAATATTTGCTGGTATTTCGGAAACTCGTTAATTCTTAGAAGGTTGGCAACCCCTATCAATGAAAGTGCTTTTACACAGTCTGTGCCTAGGGCTACTTGAAGAGGAAACAAACCATAGAGACAAAACTGAGTACTCCTTTATTTTGTCAAGTTTCAAAGATCTACTAAAAACCATGTTGGATTTAGAGTTCCACATTCATCTATCTATATAGGAGAGAACAGAAGGAAACCTAAATAAAAAACTGCTACTGTACACGAACGCTTCAACCTAGAAGAACAAAATTTCCTGAGCCAAGTGGGATTTGTGTACTAATCATTACCACTAAGTATCATCAAGTTCGGGTGAAAAAATATTTGCTGGTATTTCGGGAAGTCTTTAATTCTTAGAAGGTTGGCAACACCTCTCAATGAAAGTGCTTTTCAACAGTCTGTGCTGAGGGCAACTTGAAGAGGAAACAAACCATAGAGACAAAACTGAGAATTCCTTTATTTTGTAAAGTTTCAAAGAGCTACTACAAACCATGTTGGATTTAGATTCCAAATTCATCTATCTATATAGGAGAGAACAGAAGGAAACCTAAATAAAAAACTGCTACTGTAGACGAACGCTTCAACCTAGAAGAACAAAATTTCCTGAGCCAAGTGGGATTTGTGTACTAATCATTACCACCAAATATCATCAAGATCGGGTGAAAAAATATTTGCTGGTATTTCGGGAAGTTGTTAATTCTTAGAAGCTTTGCAACCCTCTCAATGAAAGTGCTTTTCCACAGTCTGTGCTGAGGGCTACTTGAAGAGGAAACAAACCATAGAGACAAAAATGAGAACTCCTTTATTTTGTCAAGTTTCAAAGAGCTACTACAAACCATGTTGGATTTAGAGTTCCAAATTCATCTATCTATATAGGAGGGAACAGAAGAAAACCTAATAATAAAAAGTGCTACTGTACACGAACGCTTCAACCTAGAAGAACAAAATTTGGTGAGCCAAGTGGGATTTGTGTACTGATCATTACCACCAAGTATCATCAAGATTGGGTGAAAAAATATTTGCTGGTATTTCGAAACTCGTTAATTCTTAGAAGCTTGACAACCCCTCTCAATGAAAGTGCTTTTCCACAGTCTGTGCTTAGGGCTACTTGAAGAGGAAACAAACTATAGAGACAAAACTGAGAACTCCTTTATTTTGTCAAGTTTCAAAGAGCTACTTCGAACCATGTTGGATTTAGTGTTCTAAATTCATCTATCTATATAGGAGAGATCAGAGGGAATCCTAAATATAAAAACTGCTTCTGTAGACGAACGCTTCAACCTAGAAAAAAAAATTTGGTGAGCCAAGTGGGATTTGTGTACTGATCATTACCACCAAGTATCATCAAGATTGGGTGAAAAAATATTTGCTGGTATTTTGGAAACGCGTTAATTCTTAGAAGCTTGACAACCCCTCTCAATGAAAGTGCTTTTACACAGTCTGTGCTTAGGGCTAGTTAAAGAGGAAACAAACCATAGAGACAAAACTGAGAACTCCTTTTTTTTGTCAAGTTTCAAAGAGCTACTACAAACCATGTTGGATTTAGAGTTCCAAATTCATCTATCTATATAGGATTGAGCAGATGAAAATCTAAATATAAAAACTGCTACTGTAGACGAACGCTTCAACCTAGAAGAACAAAATTTGGTGAGACAAGTGGGATTTGTGTACTGATCATTACCACCAAGTATCATCAAGATTGGGTGAAAAAATATTTGCAGTTATTTCGGAAACTCGTTAATTCTTAGAAGGTAGGCAACCCCTCTCAATGAAAGTGCTTTTCCACAGTCTGTGCGTAGGGCTACTTGAAGAGGAAACAAACCCTAGAGACAAAACTGAGAACTCCCTTATTTTGTCAAGTTTCAAAGAGCTTCTACAAACCATGTTGGATTTAGAGTTCCAAATTCATCTATCTATATAGGAGAGAACAGAAGGAAACCTAATAATAAAAAGTGCTACTGTACACGAACGCTTCAACCGAGAAGAACAAAATTTCGTGAGCCAAGTGGGATTTGTGTACTAATCATTACCACCAAGTATCATCAAGATTGGGTGAAAAAATATTTGCTGGTATTTCGGAAACGCGTTAATTCTTAGAAGCTTGACAACCCCTCTCAATGAAAGTGCTTTTACAAAGTCTGTGCTTAGGGCTACTTAAAGAGGAAACAAACCATAGAGACAAAACTGAGAACTCCTTTATTTTGTCAAGTTTCAAAGAGCTACTACAAACCATGTTGGATTTAGAGTTCCAAATTCATCTGTCTCTATAGGATTGAGCAATGGAAATCCAAATATAAAAACTGCTACTGTAGACGAACGCTTCAACCTAGAAGAACAACATTTGGTGAGCCAAGTGGGATTTGTGTACTGATCATTACCACCAAGTATCATCAAGATTGGGTGAAAAAATATTTGCTGGTATTTCGGAAACTCGTTAATTCTTAGAAGCTTGACAACCCCTCTCAATGAAAGTGCTTTTCCACAGTCTGTGCTTAGGGCTACTTAAAGAGGAAACAAACCATAGAGACAAAACTGAGAACTCTTTTATTTTGTCAAGTTTCAAAGAGCTACTACGAACCATGTTGGACTTAGAGTTCCAAATTCATCTATCTATATAGGAGAGAGCAGAGGGAATCCAAAATATAAAAACTGCTACTGTAGACGAACGCTTCAACCTAGAAGAACAAAATTTGGTTACCCAAGTGGGATTTGTGTACTGATCATTACCACCAAGTATCATCAAGATTGGGTGAAAAAATATTTGCTGGTATTTCGGAAACTCGTTAATTCTTAGAAGGTTGGAAACCCCTATCAATGAAAGTGCTTTTCCACAGTCTGTGCCTAGGGCTCCTTGAAGAGGAAACAAACCATAGAGACAAAACTGATAACTCCTTTATTTTGTCAAGTTTCAAAGTGCTGCTACGAACCATGTTGGATTTAGAGTTCCAAAATCATCTATCTATATCAGAGAGAACAGAAGGATACGTAAATATAAAAACTGCTACTGTACAAGAACGCTTCAACCTAGAAGAACAAAATTTCATGAGCCAAGTGGGATTTGTGTACAAATCATTACCCCCAAGTATCATCAAGATCGGGTGAAAAAATATTTGCTGGTATTTCGGAAACTCGTTAATTCTTAGAAGGTTGGCAACCCCTCTCAATGAAAGTGCTTTACCACAGTCTGTGCGTAGGGCTACTTGAAGAGGAAACAAACCATAGAGACAAAACTGAGAACTCCTTTATTTTGTAAAGTTTCAAAGAGCTACTACAAACCATGTTGGATTTAGAGTTCCACATTCATCTATCTATATAGGGAGAACAGAGGGAAAACTAAATATAAAAACTACTACTGTAGATGAACGCTTCAACCTAGAAGAACAAAATTTGGTGAGCCAAGTGGGATTTGTGTACTGATCATTACCACCAAGTATCATCAAGATTGGGTGAAAAATATTTGCTGGTATTTGGGAAAATCTTTAATTCTTAGAAGCTTGGCAACCCCTCTCAATGAAAGTGATTTTACACAGTCTGTGCTTAGGGCTACTTAAAGCGGAAACAAACCATAGAGACAAAACTGAGAACTCCTTTATTTTGTCAAGTTTCAAAGAGATACTACAAACCATGTTGGATTTAGAGTTCCAAATTCGTCTATCTATATAGGAGAGAGCAGAGGGAAACCTAAATATAAAAACTGCTACTGTAGACGAACGCTTCAAAATAGAAGAACAAAATTTGGTGAGCCAACTGGGATTTGTGTACTGATCATTACCACCAAGTATCATCAAGATTGGGTGAAAAAATATTTGCTGGTATTTCGGAAACTCGTTAATTCTTAGAAGCTTGACAACCCCTCTCAATGAAAGTGCTTTTCCACAGTCTGTGCTTAGGGCTACTTGAAGAGGAAACAAACCATAGAGACATACTGAGAACTTTTTTATTTTGTCAAGTTTCAAAGAGCTACTACGAACCATGTTGGATTTAGTGTTCCAAATTCATCTATCAATATAGGAGAGATCAGAGGGAATCCTATATATGAAAACTGCTACTGTAGACGAACGCTTCAACCTAGAAGAACAAAATTTGGTGAGCCAAGTGGGATTTGTGAACTGATCATTACCACCAAGGATCATCAAGATTGGGTGAAAAAATATTTGCTGGAATATCGGAAACTCGTTAATTCTTTGAAGCTTGGCAGCCCCTCACGATGAAAGTGCTTTTCCACAGTCTGTGCCGAGGGCTACTTGAAAAGGAAAAAAACCATAGAGAAAAAACTGAGAACTCCTTTATAGTGTCACGTTTCCAACAGCAACTACGAACCATGTTGAATTTAGAGTTCAAAATTCATCTATCGATATAGGAGAGAACAGAAGGAAACCTAAATATAAAAACTGCTACTGTAGACGAACGCTTCAACCTAGAAGAACATAATTTGGTGAGACAAGTGGGATTTGTGTACTGATCATTACCACCAAGTATCATCAAGATCGGGTGAAAAAATATTTGCTGGTATTTCGGAAACTCGTTAATTCTTAGAAGGTTGGCAACCCCTCTCAATGAAAGTGCTTTTCCACAGTCTGTGCGTAGGGCTACTTGAAGAGGAAACAAACCATAGAGACAAAACTGAGAACTCCTTTATTTTGTCAAGTTTCAAAGAGCTACTACAAACCATGTTGGATTTAGAGTTCCAAATTCATCTATCTATATAGGAGAGAGCAGAGGGAATCCTAAATATAAAAACTGCTACTGTAGACGAACGCTCCAACCTAGAAGAACAAAATTTGTTTAGCCAAGTGGGATTTGTGTACTAATCATTACCACCAAGTGTCATCAAGATTGGGTGAAAAAATATTTGCTGGTATTTCGGAAACTCGTTAATTCTTAGAAGGTTGGCAACCCCTATCAATGAAAGTGCTTTTACACAGTCTGTGCCTAGGGCTACTTGAAGAGGAAACAAACCATAGAGACAAAACTGAGTACTCCTTTATTTTGTCAAGTTTCAAAGATCTACTAAAATCCATGTTGGATTTAGAGTTCCACATTCATCTATCTATATAGGAGAGAACAGAAGGAAACCTAAATAAAAAACTGCTACTGTACACGAACGCTTCAACCTAGAAGAACAAAATTTCCTGAGCCAAGTGGGATTTGTGTACTAATCATTACCACCAAGTATCATCAAGTTCGGGTGAAAAAATATTTGCTGGTATTTCGGGAAGTCGTTAATTCTTAGAAGGTTGGCAACCCCTCTCAATGAAAGTGCTTTTCAACAGTCTGTGCTGAGGGCAACTTGAAGAGGAAACAAACCATAGAGACAAAACTGAGAATTCCTTTATTTTGTAAAGTTTCAAAGAGCTACTACAAACCATGTTGGATTTAGATTCCAAATTCATCTATCTATATAGGAGAGAACAGAAGGAAACCTAAATAAAAAACTGCTACTGTAGACGAACGCTTCAACCTAGAAGAACAAAATTTCCTGAGCCAAGTGGGATTTGTGTACTAATCATTACCACCAAATATCATCAAGATCGGGTGAAAAAATATTTGCTGGTATTTCGGGAAGTTGTTAATTCTTAGAAGCTTTGCAACCCTCTCAATGAAAGTGCTTTTCCACAGTCTGTGCTGAGGGCTACTTGAAGAGGAAACAAACCATAGAGACAAAAATGAGAACTCCTTTATTTTGTCAAGTTTCAAAGAGCTACTACAAACCATGTTGGATTTAGAGTTCCAAATTCATCTATCTATATAGGAGAGAGCAGAGGAAAACCTAAATATAAAAACTGCTACTGTAGACGAACGCTTCAACCTAGAAGAACAAAATTTGGTGAGCCAAGTGGGATTTGTGTACTGATCATTACCACCAAGTATCATCAAGATTGGGTGAAAAAATATCTGCTGGTATTTCGGAAACGCGTTAATTCTTAGAAGCTTGACAACCCCTTTCAATGAAAGTGCTTTTACACAGTCTGTGCTTAGGGCTACTTAAAGAGGAAACAAACCATAGAGACAAAACTCAGAACTCCTTTATTTTGTCAAGTTTCAAAGAGCTACTACAAACCATGTTGGATTTAGAGTTCCAAATTCATCTATCTATATAGGATTGAGCAGATGGAAATCCTAATATAAAAACTGCTACTGTAGACGAACGCTTCAACCTAGAAGAACAACATTTGGTGAGCCAAGTGGGATTTGTGTACTGATCATTACCACCAAGTATCATCAAGATTGGGTGAAAAAATATTTGCAGGTATTTCGGAAACTCGTTAATTATTAGAAGGTTGGCAACCCCTCTCAATGAAAGTGCTTTTCCACAGTCTGTGCCTAGGGCTACTTGAAGAGGAAACAAACCATAGAGACAAAACTGAGAACTCCTTTATTTTGTCAAGTTTCAAAGAGCTACTACAAAGCATGTTGGATTTAGAGTTCCAAATTCATCTATCTATATAGGAGGGAACAGAAGAAAACCTAATAATAAAAAGTGCTACTGTACACGAACGCTTCAACCTAGAAGAACAAAATTTCCTGAGCCAAGTGGGATTTGTGTACTAATCATTACCACCAAGTATCATCAAGATCGGGTGAAAAAATATTTGCTGGTATTTCGGACACTTGTTAATTCTTAGAAGCTTGGCAACCCCTCTAATGAAAGTGCTTTTCCACAGTCTGTGCCTAGGGCTACTTGAAGAGGAAACAAACCATAGAGACAAAACTGAGAACTCTTTTATTTTGTCAATTTTCAAAGAGCTACTACACACCATGTTGGATTTAGAGTTCCATATTCATCTATATATATAGGAGAGAACAGAGGGAAACCTAAATATAAAAACTGCTACTGTAGACGAACGCTTCAACCTAGAAGAACAAAATTTGGTGAGCCAAGTTGGAGCTATGTACTGATCATTACCACTACGGATCATCAAGATTGGGTAAAAAAATATTTGCTGGAATATCGGAAACTTGTTAATTCTTAGAAGCTTGGTAGCCCGTCTCGATGAAAGTGCTTTTCCACAGTCTGTGCCTGGGGCTACTTGAAAAGGAAACAAACCATAGAGAAAAAACAGAGAACTCCTTTATATTTTCAAGTTTCCAAGAGCTAATACGAACCATGTTGGATTTAGAGTTTCAAATTCATCTCTGTATATAGGAGAGAACAGAGGGAAACCTAAATATAAAAACTGCTACTGTAGACGAACGCTTCAACCTAGAAGAACAAAATTTGGTGAGCCAAGTGGGATTTGTGTCCTGATCATTACCACCAAGTATCATCAAGATTAGGTGAAAAAATTTTTGCTGGTATTTGGGAAACTGGTTAATTCTTAGAAGCTTGGCAACCCCTGTCGATGAAAGTGCTTTTCCACAATCTGTGCCTTGGGCTCCTTGAAGAGGAAACAAACCATTGAGACAAAACTGAGAACTCCTTTATTTTGTCAAGTTTCAAAGAGCTTCTACGAACCATGTTGGATTATAGTTCCAAATTCATCTCTCTATATAGGAGTGAGCAGAGGGAAACATAAATATAAAAACTGCTACTGTAGACGAACGCTTCAACCTAGAAGAACAAAATTTGGTGAGCCAAGTGGGATTTGTGTACTGAACATTACCACTATGTATCATCAAGATTGGGTGAAAAAGTTTTTGCTCGTATTTCGGAAACTCATTAATTCTTAGACGCTTGGCAAACCCTCTCAATGAAAGTGCTTTTCCACAGTCTTTTCCCACGGCTACTTGAAGAGGAAACAAACCATAGAGACAAAACTGAGAACTCCTTTATTTTGTCAAGTTTTAAAGAGCTACTACGAACCATGTTGGATTTAGAGTTTCAAATTCATCTATCTATATAGGAGAGAACAGAGTGAAACCTAAATATTAACTGCTACTCTAGACGAACGCTTCAACCTAGAAGAACAAAATTTGGTGAGCCAAATGGGATTTGTGTACTGATCATTACCACCAAGTATCATCAAGATTGGGTGAAAAATATTTGCTGGAATATCGGAAACTCGATAATTCTTAGAAGCTTGGCAGCCCCTCTCGATGAAAGTGCTTTTCCACAGTCTGTGCCTAGGGCTTTTGAAAAGGAAACAAACCATAGAGACAAAACTGAGAACACCTTTATTTTGTCAAGTTTCCAAGAGCTACTACGAATCATGTTGGATTAGAGTTCCAAATTCATCTATCTATATAGGAGAGAACAGAGGGAAAACTAAATATAAAAACTGCTACTGTAGACGAACGCTTCAACCTAGAAGAACAAAATTTGGTGAGACAAGTGGGATTTGTGTACTGATCATTACCACCAAGTATCATCACGATTGGGTGAAAAAAATAATTGCTGGTATTTCGGAAATTCGTTAATTCTTAGAAGCTTGGCAACCCCTTTCGATGAAAGTGCTTTTCCACAGTCTTTGCCTAGGGCTACTTAAAGAGGAAACAAACCATAGAGACAAAACTGAAAACTCCTTTATTTTGTCAAGTTTCAAAGAGATTCTAAAAACCATGTTGGATTTAGAGTTCCAAATTCATCTATCTATATAGGAGTGAGCAGAGGGAAACCTACATATAAAAACTGCTACTGTAGACGAACGCTTCAACCTAGAAGAACAAAATTTGGTGAGCCAAGTGGGATTTGTGTACTGATCATTACCACCAAGTATTATCAAGATTGGGTGAAAAAATATTTGCTGGTATTTCGGAAACTCGTTAATTCTTAGAAGCTTAGCAACCCCTCTCAATGAAAGTGCTTTTACACAGTCTCCGCCTAGGGCTACTTAAAGAGGAAACAAACCATAGAGACAAAACTGAGAACTTCTTTATTTTGTCAACTTTCAAAGAGCTACTACGAACCATGTTGGATTTAGAGTTCCAAATTCATCTTTCTATATAGGAGAGAACAGAGGGAAACCTAAATATAAAAACTGCTACTGTACACGAACGCTTCAACCTAGAAGAACAAAATTTGGTGAGCCAAGTGGGATTTGTGAACTGATCATTATCACCAAGTATCATCAAGATTTGGTGAAAAAAGATTGGCTAGTATTTCGGAAACTCGTTAATTCTCAGAAGCTTGGCATCCCCTCTCAATGAAAGTTCTTTTCCTCAGTCTGTGCTGAGGGCTACTTGAAGAGGAAACAAACCATAGAGACAAAACTGAGAACTCCTTTATTTAGGCAAGTTTCAAAGAGCTACTACGAACCATGTTGGATTTAGAGTTCCAAATTCATCTATATATATAGGGAGACAGAGGGAAACCTAAATATAAAAACTGCTACTGTAGACGAACGCTTCAACCTAGAAGAACAAAATTTGGTGAGCCAAGTCGGATTTGTGTAGTGATCATTACAACCAAGTATCATCAAGATTGGGTGAAAAAATATTTGCTGGTATTTGGGAAACTCGTTAATTCTCAGAAGCTTAGCAACCCCTCTCAATGAAAGTGCTTTTCCACAGTCTCTGCCTAGGGCTACTTAAAGAGGAAACAAACCATAGAGAAAAAACTGAGAACTTCTTTATTTTGTCAAGTTTCAAAGAGCTACTACGAACCATGTTGGATTTACAGTTCCAAATTCATCTATCTATATAGGAGAGAACAGAGGGAAACCTAAATATAAAATGCTACTGTACACGAACGCTTCAACCTAGAAGAACAAAATTTGGTGAGCCAAGTGGGATTTGTGAACTGATCATTACCACCAAGTGTCATCAAGATTTGGTGAAAAAATATTTGCTGGTATTTCGGAAACTCGTTAATTCTTAGAAGCTTGGCCACCCCTCTCAATGAAAGGGCTTTTCTACAGTCTGTGCTTAGGGCTACATAAAGAGGAAACAAACCATAGAGACAAAACTGAGGACTCCTTTATTTTGTAAAGTTTCAAAGAACTACTACAAGCCATGTTGGATTTAGAGTTCCAAATTCATCTATCTATATACGAGAGAACAGAGGGAAACCTAAATATAAAAAACTGCTACTGTAGATGAACGCTTCAACCTAGAAGAACAAAATTTGGTGAGCCAAGTGGGATTTGTGTACTGATCATTACCACCAAGTATCATCAAGATTGGGTGAAAAAATATTTGCTGGTATTTCGGAACTCGTTAATTCTTAGAAGCTTGGCAACGCCTCTCAATGAAATTGCTCTTCCACAGTCTGTGCCTAGGGCTACTTGAAGAGGCAACAAACCGTAGAGACAAACCTGAGAACTCCTTTATTTTGTCAAGTTTTAAAGAGCTACTACGAACCATGTTGGATTTAGAGTTCCGAATTCAACTATCTATATAGGAGAGAACAGACTGAAACCTAAATATTAAAACTGTAACTGTAGACGAACGCTTCAACCTAGAAGAACAAAATTTGGAGAGCCAAGTGGGATTTGTGTACTGATCATTACCACCAAGTATCATCAAGATTGGGTGAAAAAATATTTGCTGGTATTTCGGAAACTCGTTAATTCTTAGAAGCTTGTCAACCCCTCTCGGTGAAAGTGCTTTTCCACAGTCTGTGCCTAGGGCTACTTGAAAATGAAACAAAGTATAGAGAAAAAACTGAGAACTCCTTTGTATTGTCAAGTTTCCAAGAGCTACTTCAAACCATGTTGGATTTAGAGTTCCAAATTCATCTAACTATATAGGAGAGAACAGAAGGAAACCTAAATATATAAACTGCTACTGTTGACGAACGCTTCAACCTAGAAGATCATAATTTGGTGAGCCAAGTGGGATTTGTGTACTGATCATTACCACCAAGTATCATCAAGATTGGGTGAAAAATATTTTCTGGTATTTCGGAAACTCGTTAATTCTTAGGAGGTTGGCAACCCTTCTCAATGAAAGTGCTTTTCCACAGTCTGTGCCTAGGGTTACTTGAAGAGGAAACAAACCATAGAGATAAAACAGAGAACTCCTTTATTTTGTCAAGTTTCAAAGAGCTACTATGAACCATGTTGGATTTAGAGTTCCAAAATTCATCTATCTATATAGGAGACAACAGAGGGAAACCTAAATATAAAAAACTGACACTGTAGACGAACGCTTCAACATAGAAGAACAAAATTTGGTGAGCCAAGTGGGATTGGTGAACTGATCATTACCACAAAGTATCATCAAGATTGGGTGAAAAAATATTTGCTGGTATTTCGTAAACTCGATAATTCTTAGAAGCTTGGCAACCCCTCTCAATGAAAGTGCTTTTCCACAGTCTGTGCTTAGGGCTACTTAAAGAGGAAACAAACCATAGAGACAAAACTGAGAACTCTTTTATTTTGTCAATTTTCAAAGAGCTACTACACACCATGTTGGATTTAGAGTTCCATATTCATCTATCTATATAGGAGAGAACAGAGGGAAACCTAAATATAAAAACTGCTACTGTAGACGAACGCTTCAACCTAGAAGAACAAAATTTGGTGAGCCAAATTTGAGCTATGTACTGATCATTACCACTACAGATCATCAAGATTGGGTAAAAAAATATTTGCTGGAATATCGGAAACTTGTTAATTCTTAGAAGCTTGGTAGCCCGTCTCGATGAAAGTGCTTTTCCACAGTCTGTGCCTGGGGCTACTTGAAAAGGAAACAAACCATAGAGAAAAAACAGAGAACTCCTTTATATTTTCAAGTTTCCAAGAGCTAATACGAACCATGTTGGATTTAGAGTTTCAAATTCATCTCTGTATATAGGAGAGAACAGAGGGAAACCTAAATATAAAAACTGCTACTGCAGACGAACGCTTCAACCTAGAAGAACAAAATTTGGTGAGCCAAGTGGGATTTGTGTCCTGATCATTACCACCAAGTATCATCAAGATTAGGTGAAAAAATTTTTGCTGGTATTTGGGAAACTGGTTAATTCTTAGAAGCTTGGCAACCCCTCTCGATGAAAGCGCTTTTCCACAATCTGTGCCTTGGGCTCCTTGAAGAGGAAACAAACCATTGAGACAAAACTGAGAACTCCTTTATTTTGTCAAGTTTCAAAGAGCTTCTACGAACCATGTTGGATTATAGTTCCAAATTCATCTCTCTATATAGGAGTGAGCAGAGGGAAACATAAATATAAAAACTGCTACTGTAGACGAACGCTTCAATCTAGAAGAACAAAATTTGGTGAGCCAAGTGGGATTTGTGTACTGAACATTACCACTATGTATCATCAAGATTGGGTGAAAAAGTTTTTGCTCGTATTTCGGAAACTCATTAATTCTTAGACGCTTGGCAAACCCTCTCAATGAAAGTGCTTTTCCACAGTCTTTTCCCAGGGCTACTTGAAGAGGAAACAAACCATAGAGACAAAACTGAGAACTCCTTTATTTTGTAAAGTTTAAAAGAGCTACTGCAAACCATGTTGCATTTAGAGTTCCAAATTCATCTATCTATATAGGAGAGAACAGAGGGAAAACTAAATATAAAAACTACTACTGCAGATGAACGCTTCAACCTAGAAGAACAAAATTTGGTGAGCCAAGTGGGATTTGTGAACTGATCATTACCACCAAGGATCATCATGATTGGGTGAAAAATATTTGCTGGAAAATCGGAAACTCGTTAATTCTGAGAAGCTTGGCAACCCTCTCGATGACAGTGCTTTTCAACAGTCTGTGCCTAGGGCTACTTGAAAATGAAACAAAGTATAGAGAAAAAACTGAGAACTCCTTTGTATTGTCAAGTTTATAAGAGCTACTTCAAACCATGTTGGATTAGAGTTCCAAATTCATCTAACTATATAGGAGAGAACAGAAGGAAACCTAAATATAAAAACTGCTACTGTTGACGAACGCTTCAACCTAGAAGATCATAATTTGGTGAGCCAAGGGGGATTTGTGTACTGATCATTACCACCAAGTATCATCAAGATTGGGTAAAAAAATATTTTCTGGTATTTCGGAAACTCGTTAATTCTTAGGAGGTTGGCAACCCTTCTCAATGAAAGTGCTTTTCCACAGTCTGTGCCTAGGGTTACTTGAAGAGGAAACAAACCATAAAGATAAAACAGAGAACTCCTTTATTTTGTCAAGTTTCAAAAAGCTACTATGAACCATGTTGGATTTAGAGTTCAAAATTCATCTATCTATATAGGAGACAACAGAGGGGAACCTAAATATAAAAACTGACACTGTAGACGAACGCTTCAACATAGAAGAACAAAATTTGGTGAGCCAAGTGGGATTGGTGAACTGATCATTACCACAAAGTATCATCAAGATTGGGTGAAAAAATATTTGCTGGTATTTCGGAAACTCGTTAATTCTTAGAAGCTTGGCAACCCCTCTCAATGAAAGTGCTTTTCCACAGTCTGTGCATAGGGCTACTTGAATAGGAAACAAAAAATAGAGACAAAACTGAGAACTCCTTTATTTTGTCAAGTTTCAAAGAGCTACTACAAACCATGTTGTATTTAGAGTTCCAAATTCATCTATCTATATAGGAGAGAACAGAGGGAAACCTAAATATAAAAACTGCTACTGTACACGAACGCTTCAACCTAGAAGAACAAAATTTCGTGAGCCAAGTGGGATTTGTGTACTGATCATTACCACCAAGTATCTTGAAGATTTGGTGAAAAAATATTTGCTGGTATTTCGTAAACTCGATAATTCTTAGAAGCTTGGCAACCCCTCTCAATGAAAGTGCTTTTCCACAGTCTGCGCTTAGGGCTACTTAAAGAGGAAACAAACCATAGAGACAAAACTGAGAACTCCTTTATTTTGTCAAGTTTCAAAGAGCTACTACACACCATGTTGGATTTAGAGTTCCATATTCATCTATCTATATAGGAGAGAACAGAGGGAAACCTAAATATAAAAACTGCTACTGTAGACGAACGCTTCAACCTAGAAGAACAAAATTTGGTGAGCCAAGTGGGATTTGTGTACTGATCATTACCACCAAGTATCTTGAAGATTTGGTGAAAAAATATTTGCTGGTATTTCGTAAACTCGATAATTCTTAGAAGCTTGGCAACCACTCTCAATGAAAGTGCTTTTCCACAGTCTGTGCTTAGGGCTACTTAAAGAGGAAACAAACCATAGAGACAAAACTGAGAACTCTTTTATTTTGTCAATTTTCAAAGAGCTACTACACACCATGTTGGATTTAGAGTTCCATATTCATCTATCTATATAGGAGAGAACAGAGGGAAACCTAAATATAAAAACTGCTACTGTAGACGAACGCTTCAACCTAGAAGAACAAAATTTGGTGAGCCAAGTTGGAGCTATGTACTGATCATTACCACTACGGATCATCAAGATTGGGTAAAAAAATATTTGCTGGAATATCGGAAACTTGTTAATTCTTAGAAGCTTGGTAGCCCGTCTCGATGAAAGTGCTTTTCCACAGTCTGTGCCTTGGGCTCCTTGAAGAGGAAACAAACCATAGAGAAAAAACAGAGAACTCCTTTATATTTTCAAGTTTCCAAGAGCTAATACGAACCATGTTGGATTTAGAGTTTCAAATTCATCTCTGTATATAGGAGAGAACAGAGGGAAACCTAAATATAAAAACTGCTACTGTAGACGAACGCTTCAACCGAGAAGAACAAAATTTGGTGAGCCAAGTGGGATTTGTGTCCTGATCATTACCACCAAGTATCATCAAGATTAGGTAAAAAAATTTTTGCTGGTATTTGGGAAACTGGTTAATTCTTAGAAGCTTGGCAACCCCTCTCGATGAAAGTGCTTTTCCACAATCTGTGCCTTGGGCTCCTTGAAGAGGAAACAAACCATTGAGACAAAACTGAGAACTCCTTTATTTTGTCAAGTTTCAAAGAGCTTCTACGAACCATGTTGGATTATAGTTCCAAATTCATCTCTCTATATAAGAGTGAGCAGAGTGAAACATAAATATAAAAACTGCTACTGTAGACGAACGCTTCAACCTAGAAGAACAAAATTTGGTGAGCCAAGTGGGATTTGTGTACTGAACATTACCACTATGTATCATCAAGATTGGGTGAAAAAGTTTTTGCTCGTATTTCGGAAACTCATTAATTCTTAGAAGCTTGGCAACCCCTCTCAATGAAAGTGCTTTTCCACAGTCTTTTCCCAGGGCTACTTGAAGAGGAAACAAACCATAGAGACAAAACTGAGAACTCCTTTATTTTGTAAAGTTTAAAAGAGCTACTGCAAACCATGTTGCATTTAGAGTTCCAAATTCATCTATCTATATATGAGAGAACAGAGGGAAAACTAAATATAAAAACTACTACTGCAGATGAACGCTTCAACGTAGAAGAACAAAATTTGGTGAGCCAAGTGGGATTTGTGAACTGATCATTACCACCAAGGATCATCATGATTGGGTGAAAAATATTTGCTGGAAAATCGGAAACTCGTTAATTCTTAGAAGCTTGGCAACCCTCTCGATGACAGTGCTTTTCAACAGTCTGTGCCTAGGGCTACTTGAAAATGAAACAAAGTATAGAGAAAAAACTGAGAACTCCTTTGTATTGTCAAGTTTCCAAGAGCTACTTCAAACCATGTTGGATTTAGAGTTCCAAATTCATCTAACTATATAGGAGAGAACAGAAGGAAACCTAAATATAAAAACTGCTACTGTTGACGAACGCTTCAACCTAGAAGATCATAATTTGGTGAGCCAAGTGGGATTTGTGTACTGATCATTACCACCAAGTATCATCAAGATTGGGTGAAAAAATATTTTCTGGTATTTCGGAAACTCGTTAATTCTTAGGAGGTTGGCAACCCTTCTCAATGAAAGTGCTTTTCCACAGTCTGTGCCTAGGGTTACTTGAAGAGGAAACAAACCATAAAGATAAAACAGAGAACTCCTTTATTTTGTCAAGTTTCAAAGAGCTACTATGAACCATGTTGGATTTAGAGTTCAAAATTCATCTATCTATATAGGAGACAACAGAGGGAAACCTAAATATAAAAACTGACACTGTAGACGAACGCTTCAACATAGAAGAACAAAATTTGGTGAGCCAAGTGGGATTGGTGAACTGATCATTACCACAAAGTATCATCAAGATTGGGTGAAAAAATATTTGCTGGTATTTCGTAAACTCGATAATTCTTAGAAGCTTGGCAACCCCTCTCAATGAAAGTGCTTTTCCACAGTCTGCGCTTAGGGCTACTTAAAGAGGAAACAAACCATAGAGACAAAACTGAGAACTCCTTTATTTTGTCAAGTTTCAAAGAGCTACTACACACCATGTTGGATTTAGAGTTCCATATTCATCTATCTATATAGGAGAGAACAGAGGGAAACCTAAATATAAAAACTGCTACTGTACACGAACGCTTCAACATAGAAGAACAAAATTTCGTGAGCCAAGTGGGATTTGTGTACTGATCATTACCACCAAGTATCTTGAAGATTTGGTGAAAAAATATTTGCTGGTATTTCGTAAACTCGATAATACTTAGAAGCTTGGCAACCCCTCTCAATGAAAGTGCTTTTCCACAGTCTGTGCTTAGGGCTACTTAAAGAGGAAACAAACCATAGAGACAAAACTGAGAACTCTTTTATTTTGTCAATTTTCAAAGAGCTACTACACACCATGTTGGATTTAGAGTTCCATATTCATCTATCTATATAGGAGAGAACAGAGGGAAACCTAAGTATAAAAACTGCTACTGTAGACGAACGCTTCAACCTAGAAGAACAAAATTTGGTGAGCCAAGTTGGAGCTATGTACTGATCATTACCACTACGGATCATCAAGATTGGGTAAAAAAATATTTGCTGGAATATCGGAAACTTGTTAATTCTTAGAAGCTTGGTAGCCCGTCTCGATGAAAGTGCTTTTCCACAGTCTGTGCCTGGGGCTACTTGAAAAGGAAACAAACCATAGAGAAAAAACAGAGAACTCCTTTATATTTTCAAGTTTCCAAGAGCTAATACGAACCATGTTGGATTTAGAGTTTCAAATTCATCTCTCTATATAGGAGAGAACAGAGGGAAACCTAAATATAAAAACTGCTACTGTAGACGAACGCTTCAACCTAGAAGAACAAAATTTGGTGAGCCAAGTGGGATTTGTGTCCTGATCATTACCACCAAGTATCATCAAGATTAGGTGAAAAAATTTTTGCTGGTATTTGGGAAACTGGTTAATTCTTAGAAGCTTGGCAACCCCTCTCGATGAAAGTGCTTTTCCACAATCTGTGCCTTGGGCTCCTTGAAGAGGAAACAAACCATTGAGACAAAACTGAGAACTCCTTTATTTTGTCAAGTTTCAAAGAGCTTCTACGAACCATGTTGGATTATAGTTCCAAATTCATCTCTCTATATAGGAGTGAGCAGAGGGAAACATAAATATAAAAACTGCTACTGTAGACGAACGCTTCAACCTAGAAGAACAAAATTTGGTGAGCCAAGTGGGATTTGTGTACTGAACATTACCACTATGTATCATCAAGATTGGGTGAAAAAGTTTTTGCTCGTATTTCGGAAACTCATTAATTCTTAGACGCTTGGCAACCCCTCTCAATGAAAGTGCTTTTCCACAGTCTTTTCCCAGGGCTACTTGAAGAGGAAACAAACCATAGAGACAAAACTGAGAACTCCTTTATTTTGTAAAGTTTAAAAGAGCTACTGCAAACCATGTTGCATTTAGAGTTCCAAATTCATCTATCTATATAGGAGAGAACAGAGGGAAAACTAAATATAAAAACTGCTACTGTAGGCGAACGCTTCAACCTAGAAGAACAAAATTTGGTGAGCCAAGTGGGATTTGTGAACTGATCATTACCACCAAGAATCACCAAGATTGGGTGAAAAAATATTTGCTGGAAAATCGGAAACTCGTTAATTCTTAGAAGCTTGGCAGCCCCTCTCGATGAAAGGGCTTTTCCACAGTCTGTGCCTAGGGCTACTTGAAAATGAAACAAACTATAGAGAAAAAACTGACAACTTCTTTATATTGTCAAGTTTCCAAGAGCTACTTCGAACCATCTTGGATTTAGAGTTCCAAATTCATCTAACTATATAGGAGAGAACAGAGGGAAACCTAAATATAAAAACTGCTACTGTAGACGAACGCTTCAACCTAGAAGAACAAAATTTGGTGAGCCAAGTGGGATTTGTGTACTGATCATTACCACCAAGTATCATCAAGATTAGGTGAAAAAATTTTTGCTGGTATTTCCGAAAATCGTTAATTCTTAGAAGCTTGGCAACCCTTCTCAATGAAAGTAATTTTCAACTGTCTGTGCCTAGGACTCATTGAAGAGGAAACAAACCATAGAGACAAAACTGAGAACTCCTTTATTTTGTCAAGATTCAAAGAGCTACTACGAACCATGTTGCATATAGAGTTACAAATTCATCTATCTATATACGAGAGAGCAGAGGGAAACCTAAATATAAAAACTGCTACTGTAGACGAACGCTTCAACCTAGAAGAACAAAATTTGGTGAGCCAAGTGGGATTTGTGTACTGATCATTAACACCAAGTATCATCAAGATTGGGTGAAAAAATATTTGCTGGTATTTCGGAAACTCGATAATTCTTAGAAGCTTTTCAACCCCTCTCAATGAAAGTGCTTTTCCACAGTCTGCGCTTAAGTATACTTGAAGAGGAAACAAACAATAGAGACAAAACTGAGAACTCCTTTATTTTGTAAAGTTTCAAAGAACTACTACACACCAAGTTGGATTTAGAGTTCCATATTCATCTATCTATATAGAAGAGAACAGAGGGAAACCTAAATATAAAAACTGCTACTGTAGAAGAACGTTTCAACCTAGAAGAACAAAATTTGGTGAGCCAAGTGGGATTTGTGTTCTGATCATTACCACCAAGTATCATCAAGATTGGGTGAAAAAATATTTGCTGGGATTTCGGAAACTCGTTAATTCTTAGAAGCTTGGCAACCCCTCTCAATGAAATTGCTTTTCCTCAGTCTGTGCCTAGGGCTACTTGAATAGGAAACAAACCATAGAGACAAAACTGAGAACTCCTTTATTTTGTCAAGTTTCAAAGAGCTACTACGAACCATGTTGGATTTAGAGTTCCAAATTCATCTATCTATATAGGAGAGAGCAGAGGGAAACCTAAATATAAAAACTGCTACTGTAGGTGAACACTTCTACCTAGAAGAACAAAATTTGTTGAGCCAAGTGGGATTTGTGAACTGATCATTACCACCAAGGATCATCAAGATGGGTGAAAAAATATTTGCTGGAATATCGGAAACTCGTTAATTCTTAGAAGCTTAGCAGCCCCTGTCGATGAAAGTGCTTTTCCACAGTCTATGCCTAGGGCTACTTGAAAATGAAACAAACTATAGAGAAAAAAACTGAGAACTTCTTTATATTGTCAAGTTTCCAAGAGCTACTTCGAACCATGTTGGATTTGAGTTCCAAATTCATCTAACTATATAGGAGAGAACAGAGGGAAACCTAAATATAAAAACTGCTACTGTAGACAAACGCTTCTACCTAGAAGAACAAAATTTGGTGAGCCAAGTGGGATTTGTGTACTAATCATTACCACCAAGTATAATCAAGATCCGGTGAAAAAATATTTGCTGGTATTTCGGAAACTCGTTAATTCTTAGAAGCTTGGAAACCCTTCTCAATGAAAGTAATTTTCCACAGTCTGTGCCTAGGGCTTCTTGAAGAGAAAACAAACCATAGAGACAAAACTGAGAACTCCTTTATTTTGTCAAGATTCAAAGAGCTACTACGAACCTTGTTGGATTTAGAGTTACAAATTCATCTATCTATATACGAGAGAGCAGAGGGAAACCTAAATATAAAAACTGCTACTGTAGACGAACGCTTCAACCTAGAAGAACAAAATTTGGTGAGCCAAGTGGGATTTGTGTACTGATCATTACCACCAAGGATCATCAAGATGGGTGAAAAAATTTTTGCTGTTATTTCGGAAACTCGTTAATTCTTAGAAGCTTGGCAGCCTCTCTCGATGAAAGTGCTTTTC
>NW_027516948.1:0-50843 GCF_048772815.1 Callospermophilus lateralis
GGCTACTTGAAGAGGAAACAAACCATGGAGACAAAACTGAGAACTCCTTTATTTTGTCAAGTTTCAAAGAGCTACTACAAACCATGTGGGATTTAGAGTTCCAAATTCATCTATCTATATAGGAGAGAACAGAGGGAAACCTAAATATAAAAACTGCTACTGTAGACGAAAGCTTCAAACTACAAGAAGAAAATTTGGTGAGCCAAGTGGGATTTTGTACTGATCATTACCAACAAGTATCTTCTAAATGTGGGAAAAAATATTTGCTGGTATTTCGGAAACTCGTTATTTCAAAAGAGCTTGGCAACCCCTCTCAATGAAAGTGCTTTCCACAGTCTGTGCCTAGGGCTACTTGAAGATTAAACAAACCATAGAGACAAAACTGAGAACTCCTTTATTTTGTCATGTTTCAAAGAGCTACTACAATCCATGTTGGATTTAGTGTTCCAAATTCATCTATCTGTATAGGAGAGAACAGAGAGAATCCTAAATATAAAAACTGCTACTGTAGACAAGCGCTTCATCCTAGAATAACAAAATTTGGTGAGCCAAGTGGGATTTGTGTACTGATCATTACCACCAAGTATCATCAAGATTGGGTGAAAAAATATTTGCTGATGTTTCGGAAACTTGTAATTTCTTAGAAGCTTGGCCACCACTCTCAATGAAAGTGCTTTTCCACAGTCTGTGCCTAGGGCTACATGAAGACGAAACAAAAAATAGAGACAAAACTGAGAACTCCTTTATTTTGTCAAGTTTCAAAGAGCTACTACAAACCATTTTGGATTTAGAGTTCCAAATTCATCTCCCTATATAGGAGAGAACAGAGGGAAAGCTAAATATAAAACTGCTACTGTAGAGGAACGCTTCAACCTAGAAGAACAAAATTTGGTGAGCCAAGTGGGATTTGTGTACTGATCATTACCACCAAGTATCATCAAGATTGGGTGAAAAAATATTTGCTGGTATTTCAGAAACTCGTTATTTCTTAGAAGCTTGGCAACCCCTCTCAATGAAAGTACTTTTCCACAGTGTGTGCCTAGGGCTAATTGAAGAGGAAACAATCCATAGAGAAAAAACTGAGAACTCCTTTATTTTTTCAAGTTTCAAAGAGCTACTACAAACCATGTTGGATTTAGAGTTCCAAAATCATGTATCTATACAGGAGAGAACAGATGGAAACCTAAATATAAAAACTGCTACTGTAGACGAACGCTTCAACCTAGAAGAACAAAATTTGGTAAGCCAAGTGGGATTTGTGTACTGATCATTACCACCAAGTATCATCAAGATTGGGTGAAAAAATATTTGCTGGTATTTCGGAAACTCGTTATTTTTTAGAAGCTTGGCAACCCCTCTCAATGAAAGCGCTTTCCACAGTCTGTGCCTAGGGCTACTTGAAGATTAAACAAACCATAGAGACAAAACTGTGAACTCCTTTATTTTGTCATGTTTCAAAGAGCTACTACAATCCATGTTGGATTTAGAGTTCCAAATTCATCTCTCTGTATAGGAGAGAACTGAGAGAATAATAAATATGAAAACTGCTACTGTAGCGATCGCTTCAACCTAGAAGAACAAAACTTGGTGAGCCAAGTGGGATTTGTGTACTGATCATAACCACCAAGTATCATCAAGATTGGGTGAAAAAATATATGCTGATGTTTCCGGAAACTTGTAATTTCTTAGAAGCTTGGGCAACCACTCCGAATGAAAGTGCTTTTCCACAGTCTGTGCCAAGGGCTACATGAAGAGGACACAAACCATAGAGACAAAACTGAGAACTCCTTTATTTTGTCAAGTTTCATAGAGCTACTACAAACCATGTTGGATTTAGAGTTCCAAATTCATCTATCTATATAGGAGAGAACAGAGTGAAACCTAAATATAAAAACTGCTACTGTAGACGAATGCTTCAACCTAGAAGAACAAATTTGGTGAGCCATGTTGGGATTTGTGTACTGATCATTAGCAAAAAGTGTCATCAAGATTGGGTGAAAAAATATTTGCTGGTATTTCGGAAATCGTTATTTCTTAGAAGCTTGGCAACCCCTCTCAATGAAAGTGCTTTTCCACAGTGTGTGCCTAGGGCTAATTGAAGAGGAAACAATCCATAGAGACAAAACTGAGAACTCCTTTATTTTGTCAAGTTTCAAAAAGCTACTACAAACCATGTTGGATTTAGAGTTCCAAATTCATGTTTCTATATATGAGAGAACCGAGTGAAACTTAAATATAAAAAACTGCTCCTGTAGACGAACGCTTCAACGTAGAAGAACAAAATTTGGTGAGCCAAGTGGGATTTAAGTACTGATCATTTCGACCAAGTATCATCCAGATTGGTTGAAAAAATATTTGCTGGTATTTTGGAAACTCGTTATTTCTTAGAAGATTGGCAACCCATCTCAATGAAAAGTGCTTCCACAGTCTGAGCCTAGGGCTACTTGAAGAGGAAACAAACCATAGAGAAAAAACTGAGAACTCCTTTATTTTGTCAAGTTTCAAAGAGCTACTACAATGCATGTTGGATTTAGAGTTCCAAATTCATCTCTCTGTATAGGAGAGAACAGAGAGAAACCTAAATATAAAAACTGCTACTGTAGACGAACGCTTCAACCTAGAAGAACAAAATTTGGTGAGCCAAATGGGATTTGTGTACTGATCATTAACAAAAAGTATCATCAAGATTGGGTGAAAAAGTATTTGCTGGTATTTCGGAAACTCGTTATTTCTTCGAAGCTTGTCAACCCCTCTCAATGAAAGTGCTTTTCCATAGTCTGTGCCTAGGGCTACTTGAAGAGGAAACAATCCATACAGACAAAACTCAGAACTCCTTTATTGTGTCAAGTTTCAAAGAGCTACTACAAACCATGTTGGATTTAGAGTTCCAAATTCATCTATCTATATAGGAGAGCACAGAGTGAAACCTAAATATAAAAACTGCTACTGTAGACGAACGCTTCAACCTAGAAGAACAAAATTTGGTGAGCCAAGTGGGATTTGTGAACTAATCATTACCACCAAGTATCATCAAGATTGGGTGAAAAAATATTTGCTGGTATTTCAGAAACTCGTAATTTCTTAGAAACTTGGCAGCCACTCTCAATGAAAGTGCTTTTCCACAGTCTGAGCCTAGGGCTACATGAAGAGGACACAAACCATAGAGACAAAACTGAGAACTCCTTTATTTTGTCAAGTTTCATAGAGCTACTACAAACCATGTTGGATTTAGAGTTCCAAATTCATCTATCTATATAGGAGAGAACAGAGAGAAACCTAAATATAAAAACTGCTACTGTAGACAAACGCTTCAACCTAGAAGAACAAAATTTGGTGAGCCAAGTGGGAATTGTGTACTGATCATTAGCAACAAGTATCATCAAGATTGGGTGAAAAAATATTTCCTGGTATTTCGGAAATTTTTATTTCTTAGAAGCTTGGCAACCCCTCTCAATGAAAGTGCTTTTCCACAGTCTGTGCCTAGGGCTACTTTAAGAGGAAACAAACCATAGAGACAAAACTCAGAACCCCTTTATTTTGTTAAGTTTCAAAGAGCTACTACAAACCATGTTGGATTTAGAGTTCCAAATTCATCTATCTATATATGAGAGAACAGAGTGAAACCTAAATATAAAAACTGCTACTGTAGACGAACTCTTCAACCTAGAAGTACAAAATATGGTGAGCCAAGTGGGATCTCTGTACTGATCATTACCACCAAGTATCATCAAGATTGGGTGAAAAAATATTTGCTGGTATTTCGGAAACTCGTTATTTCTTAGAAGCTTGGCAACCCCTCTCAATGAAAGTGCTTTTTTACAGTCTTTTCCTAGGGCTACTTGAAGAGGAAACAAACCATAGAGAAAAAACTCAGAACTTCTTTATTTTGTCAAGTTTCAAAGACCTACTACAAACCATGTTGGATTTAGAGTTCCAAATTCATCTATCTATATAGGAGAGAACAGAGGGAAACCTAAATATAAAAACTGCTACTGAAGACGAACGCTTCAACCTTGAAGAACAAAATTTGGTGAGCCAAGTGGGATTTGTGTACTGATCATTACCACCAAGTATCATCAAGATTGGGTGAAAAAATATTTGCTGGTATTTCGGAAACTCGTAATTTGTTAGAAGCTTGGCAACCCCTCTCAATGAAAGTGCTTTTCCACAGTCTGTGACTACGGCTACTTGAAGAGGAAAGAAACCATAGAGACAAAACTGAGAACTCCTTTATTTTGTCAAGTTTCAAAGAGCTACTACAAACCATGTTGGATTTAGAGTTCCAAATTCATCTATCTATATAGGAGAGAACCCAGTGAAACTTAAATATAAAAACTGCTCCTGTAGACGAAAGCTTCAACGTAGAAGAACAAAATTTGGTGAGCCAAGTGGGATTTGAGTACTGATCATTACCACCAAGTATCATCAAGATTGGGTGAATAAATATTTGCTGGTATTTTGGAAACTCGTTATTTCTTAGAAGCTTGGAAACCCATCTCAATGAAAGTGCTTCCACCGTCTGTGCCTAGGGCTACTTGAAGAGGAAACAAACCATAGAGACAAAACTGAGAACTCCTTTGTTTTGTCAAGTTTCAAATAGCTACTACAATCCATGTTGGATTTAGAGTTCCAAATTGATCTATCTATATAGGAGAGAACAGAGAGAAACCTAAATATGAAAACTGCTACTGTAGACGAACGCTTCAACCTAGAAGAACAAAATTTGGTGAGCGAAGTGGGATTTGTGTACTGATCATTAGCAACAAGTATCATCAAGATTGGGTGAAAAAATTTTTGCTGGAATTTCGGAAACTCGTTATTTCTTAGAAGCTTGGCAACCCCTTTCAATGAAAGTGCTTTTCCACAGTGTGTCCCTAGGGCTAATTGAAGAGGAAACAATCCATAGAGAAAAAACTGAGAACTCCTTTATTTTGTCAAGTTTCAAAGAGCTACTACAAACCATGTTGGATTTAGAGTTCCAAATTCATCGATGTATACAGGAGAGAACAGAGGGAAACCTAAATATAAAAACCGCTACTGTAGACGAAAGCTTCAACCTAGAAGAAAAAAATTTGGTGAGCCAAGTGGGATTTGTGTACTGATCATTACCACCAAGTATCATCAAGATTGGGTGAAAAAATATTTGCTGGTATTTCGAAAACTCGTAATTTCTTAGAAGCTTGGCAACCCCTCTCCATGAAAGTCCTTTTCCACAGTCTGTGCCTAGGGCTACTTGAAGAGGAAACAAATCATAGAGACAAAATTGAGAACTCCTTTATTTTGTCAAGTTTCAAAAAGCTACTACAAACCATGTTGGATTTAGAGTTCCAAATTCAGGTTTCTATATATGAGAGAACCGAGTGAAACCTAAATATAAAAACTGCTCCTGTAGACGAACGCTTCAACGTAGAAGAACAAGATTTGGTGAGCCAAGTGGGATTTGTGTACTGATAATTACCACCAAGTATCATCAAGTTTGGGTAAAAAAATATTTGCTGGTATTTTGGAAACTCGTTATTTCTTAGAAGCTTGGCAACCCTACTCAATGAAAGTGCTTCCACAGTCTGTGCCTAGGGCTACTTGAAGAGGAAACAAACCATAGAGACAAAACTGAGAACTCCTTTATTTTGTCAAGTTTCAAAGAGCTACTACAATCCATGTTGGATTTAGAGTTCCAAATTCATCTATCTATATAGGAGAGAACAGAGAGAAACCTAAATATAAATACTGCTACTGTAGACGAACGCTTCAACCTAGAAGAACAAAATTTGGTGAGCCAAGTGGGATTTGTGTACTGATCATTAGCAACAAGTATCACCAAGATTGGGTGAAAAAATATTTGCTGGTATTTCGGAAATTCTTTATTTCTTAGAAGCTTGGCAACCCCTCTCAATGAAAGTGCTTTTCCACAGTCTGTGCCTAGGGCTACTTTAAGAGGAAACAAACCATAGAGACAAAACTCAGAACTCCTTTATTTTGTCAAGTTTCAAAGAGATACTACAAACCATGTTGGATTTAGAGATCCAAATTCATCTATCTATACAGGAGAGAACAGAGGGAAACCTAAATATAAAAACTGCTACTGTAGACGAACGCTTCAACCTAGAAGAACAAAATTTGGTGAGCCAAGTGGGATCTGTGTACTGATCATTACCACCAAGTATCATCAAGATTGGTTGAAAAAATATTTGCTGGTATTTTGGAAACTCGTTATTTCTTAGAAGATAGTCAACCCATCTCAATGAAAGTGCTTTCCACAGTCTGTGCATAGGGCTACTTGAAGAGGAAACAAACCGTGGAGACAAAACTGAGAACTCCTTTATTTTGTCAAGTTTCAAAGAGCTACTACAAACCATGTTGGATTTAGAGTTTCAAATTCATCTATCTATAAAGGAGAGAACAGAGGGAAACCTAAATATAAAAACTGCTACAATAGAGGAACGCTTCAACCTAGAAGAACGAAATTTGGTGAGCCAAGTGGGATTTGTGTACTGATCATTAGCACCAAGTATAATCAAGATGGGTGAAAAAATATTTGCTGGTATTTCGGAAACTCATTATTTCTTAGAAGCTTGGCAACCCCTCTCAATGAAAGCGCTTTCCACAGTCTGTGCCTAGGGCTACTTGAAGATTAAACAAACCATAGAGACAAAACTGAGAACTCCTTTATTTTGTAATGTTTCAAAGAGCTACTACAATCCATGTTGGATTTAGAGTTCCAAATTCATCTCTCTGTATAGGAGAGAACATAGAGAATCCTAAATATAAAAACTGCTACTGTAGACGAGCGCTTCAACCTAGAAGAACAAAACTTGGTGAGCCAAGTGGGATTTGTGTACTGATCATAACCACCAAGTATCATCAAGATTGGGTGAAAAAATATTTGCTGATGTTTCGGAAACTTGTAATTTCTTAGAAACTTGGCAACCACTCTCAATGAAAGTGCTTTTCCACAGTCTGTGCCTAGGGCTACATGAAGAGGACACAAACCATAGAGACAAAACTGAGAACTCCTTTATTTTGTCAAGTTTCATAGAGCTACTACAAACCATGTTGGATTTAGAGTTCCAAATTCATCTATCTATATAGGAGAGAACAGAGAGAAACCTAAATATAAAAACTGCTACTGTAGACAAACGCTTCAACCTAGAAGAACAAAATTTGGTGAGCCAAGTGGGAATTGTGTACTGATCATTAATACCAAGTATCATCAAGATTGGGTGAAAAAATATTTCCTGGTATTTCGGAAATTTTTATTTCTTAGAAGCTTGGCAACCCCTCTCAACGAAAGTGCTTTTCCACAGTCTGTGCCTAGGGCTACTTTAAGGGGAAACAAACCATAGAGACAAAACTCAGAACCCCTTTATTTTGTTAAGTTTCAAAGAGCTACTACAAACCATGTTGGATTTAGAGTTCCAAATTCATCTATCTATATATGAGAGAACAGAGTGAAACCTAAATATAAAAACTGCTACTGTAGACGAACTCTTCAACCTAGAAGTACAAAATATGGTGAGCCAAGTGAAATCTCTGTACTGATCATTACCACCAAGTATCATCAAGATTGGGTGAAAAAATATTTGCTGGTATTTCGGAAACTCGTTATTTCTTAGAAGCTTGGCAACCCCTCTCAATGAAAGTGCTTTTTTACAGTCTGTTCCTAGGGCTACTTGAAGAGGAAACAAACCATAGAGAAAAAACTCAGAACTTCTTTATTTTGTCAAGTTTCAAAGACCTACTACAAACCATGTTGGATTTAGAGTTCCAAATTCATCTATCTATATAGGAGAGAACAGAGGGAAACCTAAATATAAAAACTGCTACTGAAGACGAACGCTTCAACCTTGAAGAACAAAATTTGGTGAGCCAAGTGGGATTTGTGTACTGATCATTACCACCAAGTATCATCAAGATTGGGTGAAAAAATATTTGCTGGTATTTCGGAAACTCGTAATTTGTTAGAAGCTTGGCAACCCCTCTCAATGAAAGTGCTTTTCCACAGTCTGTGACTACGGCTACTTGAAGAGGAAAGAAACCATAGAGACAAAACTGAGAACTCCTTTATTTTGTCAAGTTTCAAAGAGCTACTACAAACCATGTTGGATTTAGAGTTCCAAATTCATCTATCTATATAGGAGAGAACCCAGTGAAACTTAAATATAAAAACTGCTCCTGTAGACGAAAGCTTCAACGTAGAAGAACAAAATTTGGTGAGCCAAGTGGGATTTGAGTACTGATCATTACCACCAAGTATCATCAAGATTGGGTGAATAAATATTTGCTGGTATTTTGGAAACTCGTTATTTCTTAGAAGCTTGGAAACCCATCTCAATGAAAGTGCTTCCACCGTCTGTGCCTAGGGCTACTTGAAGAGGAAACAAACCATAGAGACAAAACTGAGAACTCCTTTGTTTTGTCAAGTTTCAAATAGCTACTACAATCCATGTTGGATTTAGAGTTCCAAATTGATCTATCTATATAGGAGAGAACAGAGAGAAACCTAAATATGAAAACTGCTACTGTAGACGAACGCTTCAACCTAGAAGAACAAAATTTGGTGAGCGAAGTGGGATTTGTGTACTGATCATTAGCAACAAGTATCATCAAGATTGGGTGAAAAAATTTTTGCTGGAATTTCGGAAACTCGTTATTTCTTAGAAGCTTGGCAACCCCTTTCAATGAAAGTGCTTTTCCACAGTGTGTCCCTAGGGCTAATTGAAGAGGAAACAATCCATAGAGACAAAACTGAGAACTCCTTTATTTTGTCAAGTTTCAAAGAGCTACTACAAACCATGTTGGATTTAGAGTTCCAAATTCATCGATGTATACAGGAGAGAACAGAGGGAAACCTAAATATAAAAACCGCTACTGTAGACGAACGCTTCAACCTAGAAGAAAAAAATTTCTGAGCCAAGTGGGATTTGTGTACTGATCATTACCACCAAGTATCATCAAGATTGGGTGAAAAAATATTTGCTGGTATTTCGGAAACTCGTAATTTCTTAGAAGCTAGGCAAATCCTCTCCATGAAAGTGCTTTTCCAAAATCTGTGACTAGGGCTACTTGAAGAGGAAACAAACCATAGAGACAAAACTGAGAACTCCTTTATTTTGTCAAGTTTCAAAAAGCTACTACAAACCATGTTGGATTTAGAGTTCCAAATTCATGTTTCTATATATGAGAGAACCGAGTGAAACTTAAATATAAAAACTGCTTCTGTAGACGAACGCTTCAACGTAGAAGAACAAAATTTGGTGAGCCAAGTGGGATTTGAGTACTGATCATTACCACCAAGTATCATCAAGGTTGGGTGAAAAAATATTTGCTGGTATTTTGGAAACTCGTTATTTCTTAGAAGCTTGGCAACCCATCTCAATGAAAGTGCTTCCACAGTCTGAGCCTAGGGCTACTTGAAGAGGAAACAAACCATAGAGACAAAACTGAGAACTCCTTTATTTTGTCAAGTTTCAAAGAGCTACTACAATGCATGTTGGATTTAGAGTTCCAAATTCATCTATCTATATAGGAGAGAACAGAGAGAAACCTAAATATAAAAACTGCTACTGTAGACGAACGCTTCAACCTAGAAGAACAAAATTTGGTGAGCCAAGTGGGATTTGTGTACTGATCATTAGCAACAAGTATCATCAAGATTGGGTGAAAAAATATTTGCTGGTTTTTGGAAACTCGTTATTTCTTAGAAGCTTGGCAACCCCTCTCAATGAAAGTGCTTTTCCACAGTGTGTGCCTAGGGCTAATTGAAGAGGAAACAATCCATAGAGACATAACTGAGAACTCCTTTATTTTGTCAAGTTTCAAAGAGCTACTACAAACCTTTGTTGGATTTAGAGTTCCAAATTCATCTATCTATACAGGAGAAAACAGAGGGAAACCTAAATATAAAAACCGCTACTGTAGACGAACGCCTCAACCTAGAAGAACAAAATTTGGTGAGTCAAGTGGGATTTGTGTACTGATCATTACCACCAAGTATCATCAAGATTGGGTGAAAAAATATTTGCTGGTATTTCGGAAACTCGTAATTTCCTAGAAGCTTGGCAACCCCTCTCCATGAAAGTGCTTTCCCACAGTCTGTGCCTAGGGCTACTTGAAGAGGAAACAAACCATAGAGACAAAACTGAGAACTCCTTTATTTTGTCAAGTTTCAAAGAGCTACTACAAACAATGTTGGATTTAGAGTTCCAAATTCATCTATCTATATAGGAGAGAACAGAGTGAAACCTAAATATATAAACTGCTACTGTAGACGAACGCTTCAACCTAGAAGAACAAAATTTGGTGAGCCAAGTGGGATTTGTGTACTGATCATTAGCAAAAAGTATCATCAAGATTGGGTGAAAAAATATTTGCTGGTATTTCGGAAACTCGTTATTTCTTAGAAGCTTGTCAACCCCTCTCAATGAAAGTGCTTTTCCACAGTGTGTGCCTAGGGCTAATTGAAGAGGAAACAAACCATAGAGACAAAACTGAGAACTCCTTTTTTTTGTCTAGTTTCAAAGAGCTACTACAAACCATGTTGGATTTAGAGTTCCAAATTCATCTCTCTATATAGGAGAGCACAGAGTGAAACCTAAATATAAAAACTGCTACTTTAGACGAACGCTTCATCCTAGAAGAACAAAATTTGGTGAGCCAAGTGGGATTTGTGAACTGATCATTACCACCAAGTATCATCAAGATTGGGTGAAAAAACATTTGCTGGTATTTCGGAAACTCGTAATTTCTTAGAAGCTTGGCAACCCCTCTCAATTAAAGTTCTTTTCCACAGTCTGTGCCTAGGGCTACTTAAAGAGGAAACAAACCATAGTGACAAAACTGAGAACTCCTTTATTTTTTCAAGTTTCAAAGAGCTACTACAAACCATGTTGGATTTAGAGTTCCAAATTCATCTATCTATATAGGAGAGAACAGAGTGAAACCTAAATATAAAAACATCTACTGTAGATGAACGCATCACCCTAGAAGAACAAAATTTGGTGAGCCAAGTGGGATTTGTGTACGGATCATTACCACCAAGTATCATCAAGATTGGGTGAAAAAATATTTGCTGGTATTTTGGAAACTCTTTATTTCTTAGAAGCTTGGCAACCCATCTCAATGAAAGTGCTTCCACAGTCTGTGCATAGGGCTACTTGAAGAGGAAACAAACCATAGAGACAAAACTGAGAACTCCTTTATTTTGTCAAGTTTCAAAGAGCTACTACAATCCATGTTGGATTTAGAGTTCCAAATTCATCTATCTATATAGGAGAGAACAGAGAGAAACCTAAATATAAATACTGCTACTGTAGACGAACGCTTCAACCTAGAAGAACAAAATTTGGAGAGCCAAGTGGGATTAGTGTACTGATCATTAGCAACGAGTGTCATCAAGATTGGGTGAAAAAATATTTGATGGTATTTCGGAAACTCGTTATTTCTTAGAAGCTTGGCAACGCCTCTCAATGAAAGTGCTTTTCCACAGTCTGTGCCTAGGGCTACTTGAAGAGGAAACAAACCATACAGACAAAACTCAGAACTCCTTTATTTTTTCAAGTTTCAAAGAGATACTACAAACCATGTTGGATTTAGAGATCCAAATTCATCTATCTATACAGGAGAGAACAGAGGGAAACCTAAATATAAAAACTGCTACTGTAGACGAACGCTTCAACCTAGAAGAACAAAATTTGGTGAGCCACGTGGGATCTGTGTACTGATCATTACCACCAAGTATCATCAAGATTGGGTGAAAAAATATTTGCTGGTATTTCGGAAACTCGTAATTTCTTAGAAGCTAGGCAAATCCTCTCCATGAAAGTGCTTTTCCAAAATCTGTGACTAGGGCTACTTGAAGAGGAAACAAACCATAGAGACAAAACTGAGAACTCCTTTATTTTGTCAAGTTTCAAAAAGCTACTACAAACCATGTTGGATTTAGAGTTCCAAATTCATGTTTCTATATATGAGAGAACCGAGTGAAACTTAAATATAAAAACTGCTTCTGTAGACGAACGCTTCAACGTAGAAGAACAAAATTTGGTGAGCCAAGTGGGAATTGAGTACTGATCATTACCACCAAGTATCATCAAGGTTGGGTGAAAAAATATTTGCTGGAATTTTGGAAACTCGTTATTTCTTAGAAGCTTGGCAACCCATCTCAATGAAAGTGCTTCCACAGTCTGAGCCTAGGGCTACTTGAAGAGGAAACAAACCATAGAGACAAAACTGAGAACTCCTTTATTTTGTCAAGTTTCAAAGAGCTACTACAATGCATGTTGGATTTAGAGTTCCAAATTCATCTATCTATATAGGAGAGAACAGAGAGAAACCTAAATATAAAAACTGCTACTGTAGACGAACGCTTCAACCTAGAAGAACAAAATTTGGTGAGCCAAGTGGGATTTGTGTACTGATCATTAGCAACAAGTATCACCAAGATTGGGTGAAAAAATATTTGCTGGTATTTCGGAAATTCTTTATTTCTTAGAAGCTTGGCAACCCCTCTCAATGAAAGTGCTTTTCCACAGTCTGTGCCTAGGGCTACTTTAAGAGGAAACAAACCATAGAGACAAAACTCAGAACTCCTTTATTTTGTCAAGTTTCAAAGAGATACTACAAACCATGTTGGATTTAGAGATCCAAATTCATCTATCTATACAGGAGAGAACAGAGGGAAACCTAAATATAAAAACTGCTACTGTAGACGAACGCTTCAACCTAGAAGAACAAAATTTGGTGAGCCAAGTGGGATCTGTGTACTGATCATTACCACCAAGTATCATCAAGATTGGTTGAAAAAATATTTGCTGGTATTTTGGAAACTCGTTATTTCTTAGAAGATAGTCAACCCATCTCAATGAAAGTGCTTTCCACAGTCTGTGCATAGGGCTACTTGAAGAGAAAACAAACCGTGGAGACAAAACTGAGAACTCCTTTATTTTGTCAAGTTTCAAAGAGCTACTACAAACCATGTTGGATTTAGAGTTTCAAATTCATCTATCTATAAAGGAGAGAACAGAGGGAAACCTAAATATAAAAATTGCTACAATAGAGGAACGCTTCAACCTAGAAGAACGAAATTTGGTGAGCCAAGTGGGATTTGTGTACTGATCATTACCACCAAGTATCATCAAGATGGGTGAAAAAATATTTGCTGGTATTTCGGAAACTCGTTATTTCTTAGAAGCTTGGCAACCCCTCTCAATGAAAGCGCTTTCCACAGTCTGTGCCTAGGGCTACTTGAAGATTAAACAAACCATAGAGACAAAACTGAGAACTCCTTTATTTTGTCATGTTTCAAAGAGCTATTACAATCCATGTTGGATTTAGAGTTCCAAATTCATCTCTCTGTATAGGAGAGAACATAGAGAATCCTAAATATAAAAACTGCTACTGTAGACGAGCGCTTCAACCTAGAAGAACAAAACTTGGTGAGCCAAGTGGGATTTGTGTACTGATCATAACCACCAAGTATCATCAAGATTGGGTGAAAAAATATTTGCTGATGTTTCGGAAACTTGTAATTTCTTAGAAACTTGGCAACCACTCTCAATGAAAGTGCTTTTCCACAGTCTGTGCCTAGGGCTACATGAAGAGGACACAAACCATAGAGACAAAACTGAGAACTCCTTTATTTTGTCAAGTTTCATAGAGCTACTACAAACCATGTTGGATTTAGAGTTCCAAGTTCATCTATCTATATAGGAGAGAACAGAGAGAAACCTAAATATAAAAACTGCTACTGTAGACAAACGCTTCAACCTAGAAGAACAAAATTTGGTGAGCCAAGTGGGAATTGTGTACTGATCATTAGCAACAAGTATCATCAAGATTGGGTGAAAAAATATTTCCTGGTATTTCGGAAATTTTTATTTCTTAGAAGCTTGGCAACCCCTCTCAATGAAAGTGCTTTTCCACAGTCTGTGCCTAGGGCTACTTTAAGAGGAAACAAACCATAGAGACAAAACTCAGAACCCCTTTATTTTGTTAAGTTTCAAAG
Source organism: Callospermophilus lateralis (assembly GCF_048772815.1). Classification (NCBI taxonomy): domain Eukaryota; kingdom Metazoa; phylum Chordata; class Mammalia; order Rodentia; family Sciuridae; genus Callospermophilus; species Callospermophilus lateralis. The sequence goes on from NW_027516948.1 coordinate 14,003, forward strand.
AGCTACTACAAACCATGTTGGATTTAGAGTTCCAAATTCATCTATCTATATATGAGAGAACAGAGTGAAACCTAAATATAAAAACTGCTACTGTAGACGAACTCTTCAACCTAGAAGTACAAAATATGGTGAGCCAAGTGGGATCTCTGTACTGATCATTACCACCAAGTATCATCAAGATTGGGTGAAAAAATATTTGCTGGTATTTCCGAAACTCGTTATTTCTTAGAAGCTTGGCAACCCCTCTCAATGAAAGTGCTTTTTTACAGTCTGTTCCTAGGGCTACTTGAAGAGGAAACAAACCATAGAGAAAAAACTCAGAACTTCTTTATTTTGTCAAGTTTCAAAGAGCTACTACAAACCATGTTGGATTTAGAGTTCCAAATTCATCTATCTATATAGGAGAGAACAGAGGGAAACCTAAATATAAAAACTGCTACTGAAGACGAACGCTTCAACCTTGAAGAACAAAATTTGGTGAGCCAAGTGGGATTTGTGTACTGATCATTACCACCAAGTATCATCAAGATTGGGTGAAAAAATATTTGCTGGTATTTCGGAAACTCGTAATTTGTTAGAAGCTTGGCAACCCCTCTCAATGAAAGTGCTTTTCCACAGTCTGTGACTACGGCTACTTGAAGAGGAAAGAAACCATAGAGACAAAACTGAGAACTCCTTTATTTTGTCAAGTTTCAAAGAGCTACTACAAACCATGTTGGATTTAGAGTTCCAAATTCATCTATCTATATAGGAGAGAACCCAGTGAAACTTAAATATAAAAACTGCTCCTGTAGACGAAAGCTTCAACGTAGAAGAACAAAATTTGGTGAGCCAAGTGGGATTTGAGTACTGATCATTACCACCAAGTATCATCAAGATTGGGTGAATAAATATTTGCTGGTATTTTGGAAACTCGTTATTTCTTAGAAGCTTGGAAACCCATCTCAATGAAAGTGCTTCCACCGTCTGTGCCTAGGGCTACTTGAAGAGGAAACAAACCATAGAGACAAAACTGAGAACTCCTTTGTTTTGTCAAGTTTCAAATAGCTACTACAATCCATGTTGGATTTAGAGTTCCAAATTGATCTATCTATATAGGAGAGAACAGAGAGAAACCTAAATATGAAAACTGCTACTGTAGACGAACGCTTCAACCTAGAAGAACAAAATTTGGTGAGCGAAGTGGGATTTGTGTACTGATCATTAGCAACAAGTATCATCACGATTGGGTGAAAAAATTTTTGCTGGAATTTCGGAAACTCGTTATTTCTTAGAAGCTTGGCAACCCCTTTCAATGAAAGTGCTTTTCCACAGTGTGTCCCTAGGGCTAATTGAAGAGGAAACAATCCATAGAGACAAAACTGAGAACTCCTTTATTTTGTCAAGTTTCAAAGAGCTACTACAAACCATGTTGGATTTAGAGTTCCAAATTCATCGATGTATACAGGAGAGAACAGAGGGAAACCTAAATATAAAAACCGCTACTGTAGACGAACGCTTCAACCTAGAAGAAAAAAATTTGGTGAGCCAAGTGGGATTTGTGTACTGATCATTATCACCAAGTATCATCAAGATTGGGTGAAAAAATATTTGCTGGTATTTCGAAAACTCGTAATTTCTTAGAAGCTTGGCAACCCCTCTCCATGAAAGTCCTTTTCCACAGTCTGTGCCTAGGGCTACTTGAAGAGGAAACAAATCATAGAGACAAAATTGAGAACTCCTTTATTTTGTCAAGTTTCAAAAAGCTACTACAAACCATGTTGGATTTAGAGTTCCAAATTCAGGTTTCTATATATGAGAGAACCGAGTGAAACCTAAATATAAAAACTGCTCCTGTAGACGAACGCTTCAACGTAGAAGAACAAGATTTGGTGAGCCAAGTGGGATTTGTGTACTGATAATTACCACCAAGTATCATCAAGTTTGGGTAAAAAAATATTTGCTGGTATTTTGGAAACTCGTTATTTCTTAGAAGCTTGGCAACCCTACTCAATGAAAGTGCTTCCACAGTCTGTGCCTAGGGCTACTTGAAGACTAAACAAACCATAGAGACAAAACTGAGAACTCCTTTATTTTGTCAAGTTTCAAAGAGCTACTACAATCCATGTTGGATTTAGAGTTCCAAATTCATCTATCTATATAGGAGAGAACAGAGAGAAACCTAAATATAAATACTGCTACTGTAGACGAACGCTTCAACCTAGAAGAACAAAATTTGGTGAGCCAAGTGGGATTTGTGTACTGATCATTAGCAACAAGTATCACCAAGATTGGGTGAAAAAATATTTGCTGGTATTTCGGAAATTCTTTATTTCTTAGAAGCTTGGCAACCCCTCTCAATGAAAGTGCTTTTCCACAGTCTGTGCCTAGGGCTGCTTTAAGAGGAAACAAACCATAGAGACAAAACTCAGAACTCCTTTATTTTGTCAAGTTTCAAAGAGATACTACAAACCATGTTGGATTTAGAGATCCAAATTCATCTATCTATACAGGAGAGAACAGAGGGAAACCTAAATATAAAAAGTGCTACTGTAGACGAACGCTTCAACCTAGAAGAACAAAATTTGGTGAGCCAAGTGGGATCTGTGTACTGATCATTACCACCAAGTATCATCAAGATTGGGTGAAAAAATATTTGCTGGTATTTCGGAAACTCGTAATTTCTTAGAAGCTAGGCAAATCCTCTCCATGAAAGTGCTTTTCCAAAATCTGTGACTAGGGCTACTTGAAGAGGAAACAAACCATAGAGACAAAACTGAGAACTCCTTTATTTTGTCAAGTTTCAAAAAGCTACTACAAACCATGTTGGATTTAGAGTTCCAAATTCATGTTTCTATATATGAGAGAACCGAGTGAAACTTAAATATAAAAACTGCTTCTGTAGACGAACGCTTCAACGTAGAAGAACAAAATTTGGTGAGCCAAGTGGGATTTGAGTACTGATCATGACCACCAAGTATCATCAAGGTTGGGTGAAAAAATATTTGCTGGTATTTTGGAAACTCGTTATTTCTTAGAAGCTTGGCAACCCATCTCAATGAAAGTGCTTCCACAGTCTGAGCCTAGGGCTACTTGAAGAGGAAACAAACCATAGAGACAAAACTGAGAACTCCTTTATTTTGTCAAGTTTCAAAGAGCTACTACAATGCATGTTGGATTTAGAGTTCCAAATTCATCTATCTATATAGGAGAGAACAGAGAGAAACCTAAATATAAAAACTGCTACTGTAGACGAACGCTTCAACCTAGAAGAACAAAATTTGGTGAGCCAAGTGGGATTTGTGTACTGATCATTAGCAACAAGTATCATCAAGATTGGGTGAAAAAATATTTGCTGGTTTTTGGAAACTCGTTATTTCTTAGAAGCTTGGCAACCCCTCTCAATGAAAGTGCTTTTCCACAGTGTGTGCCTAGGGCTAATTGAAGAGGAAACAATCCATAGAGACATAACTGAGAACTCCTTTATTTTGTCAAGTTTCAAAGAGCTACTACAAACCTTTGTTGGATTTAGAGTTCCAAATTCATCTATCTATACAGGAGAAAACAGAGGGAAACCTAAATATAAAAACCGCTACTGTAGACGAACGCCTCAACCTAGAAGAACAAAATTTGGTGAGTCAAGTGGGATTTGTGTACTGATCATTACCACCAAGTATCATCAAGATTGGGTGAAAAAATATTTGCTGGTATTTCGGAAACTCGTAATTTCCTAGAAGCTTGGCAACCCCTCTCCATGAAACTGCTTTTCCACAGTCTGTGCCTAGGGCTACTTGAAGAGGAAACAAACCATAGAGACAAAACTGAGAACTCCTTTATTTTGTCAAGTTTCAAAGAGCTACTACAAACAATGTTGGATTTAGAGTTCCAAATTCATCTATCTATATAGGAGAGAACAGAGTGAAACCTAAATATATAAACTGCTACTGTAGACGAACGCTTCAAACTAGAAGAACAAAATTTGGTGAGCCAAGTGGGATTTGTGTACTGATCATTAGCAAAAAGTATCATCAAGATTGGGTGAAAAAATATTTGCTGGTATTTCGGAAACTCGTTATTTCTTAGAAGCTTGTCAACCCCTCTCAATGAAAGTGCTTTTCCACAGTGTGTGCCTAGGGCTAATTGAAGAGGAAACAAACCATAGAGACAAAACTGAGAACTCCTTTTTTTTGTCTAGTTTCAAAGAGCTACTACAAACCATGTTGGATTTAGAGTTCCAAATTCATCTCTCTATATAGGAGAGCACAGAGTGAAACCTAAATATAAAAACTGCTACTTTAGACGAACGATTCATCCTAGAAGAACAAAATTTGGTGAGCCAAGTGGGATTTGTGAACTGATCATTACCAGCAAGTATCATCAAGATTGGGTGAAAAAACATTTGCTGGTATTTCGGAAACTCGTAATTTCTTAGAAGCTTGGCAACCCCTCTCAATGAAAGTTCTTTTCCACAGTCTGTGCCTAGGGCTACTTAAAGAGGAAACAAACCATAGTGACAAAACTGAGAACTCCTTTATTTTTTCAAGTTTCAAAGAGCTACTACAAACCATGTTGGATTTAGAGTTCCAAATTCATCTATCTATATAGGAGAGAACAGAGTGAAACCTAAATATAAAAACATCTACTGTAGATGAACGCATCAACCTAGAAGAACAAAATTTGGTGAGCCAAGTGGGATTTGTGTACGGATCATTACCACCAAGTATCATCAAGATTGGGTGAAAAAATATTTGCTGGTATTTTGGAAACTCTTTATTTCTTAGAAGCTTGGCAACCCATCTCAACGAAAGTGCTTCCACAGTCTGTGCATAGGGCTACTTGAAGAGGAAACAAACCATAGAGACAAAACTGAGAACTCCTTTATTTTATCAAGTTTCAAAGAGCTACTACAATCCATGTTGGATTTAGAGTTCCAAATTCATCTATCTATATAGGAGAGAACAGAGAGAAACCTAAATATAAATACTGCTACTGTAGACGAACGCTTCAACCTAGAAGAACAAAATTTGGAGAGCCAAGTGGGATTAGTGTACTGATCATTAGCAACGAGTGTCATCAAGATTGGGTGAAAAAATATTTGCTGGTATTTCGGAAACTCGTTATTTCTTAGAAGCTTGGCAACGCCTCTCAATGAAAGTGCTTTTCCACAGTCTGTGCCTAGGGCTACTTGAAGAGGAAACAAACCATACAGACAAAACTCAGAACTCCTTTATTTTTTCAAGTTTCAAAGAGATACTACAAACCATGTTGGATTTAGAGATCCAAATTCATCTATCTATACAGGAGAGAACAGAGGGAAACCTAAATATAAAAACAGCTACTGTAGACGAACGCTTCAACCTAGAAGAACAAAATTTGGTGAGCCAAGTGGGATCTGTGTACTGATCATTACCACCAAGTATCATCAAGATTGGGTGAAAAAATATTTGCTGGTATTTCGGAAACTCGTAATTTCTTAGAAGCTAGGCAAATCCTCTCCATGAAAGTGCTTTTCCAAAATCTGTGACTAGGGCTACTTGAAGAGGAAACAAACCATAGAGACAAAACTGAGAACTCCTTTATTTTGTCAAGTTTCAAAAAGCTACTACAAACCATGTTGGATTTAGAGTTCCAAATTCATGTTTCTATATATGAGAGAACCGAGTGAAACTTAAATATAAAATCTGCTTCTGTAGACGAACGCTTCAACGTAGAAGAACAAAATTTGGTGAGCCAAGTGGGAATTGAGTACTGATCATTACCACCAAGTATCATCAAGGTTGGGTGAAAAAATATTTGCTGGAATTTTGGAAACTCGTTATTTCTTAGAAGCTTGGCAACCCATCTCAATGAAAGTGCTTCCACAGTCTGAGCCTAGGGCTACTTGAAGAGGAAACAAACCATAGAGACAAAACTGAGAACTCCTTTATTTTGTCAAGTTTCAAAGAGCTACTACAATGCATGTTGGATTTAGAGTTCCAAATTCATCTATCTATATAGGAGAGAACAGAGAGAAACCTAAATATAAAAACTGCTACTGTAGACGAACGCTTCAACCTAGAAGAACAAAATTTGGTGAGCCAAGTGGGATTTGTGTACTGATCATTAGCAACAAGTATCATCAAGATTGGGTGAAAAAATATTTGCTGGTATTTCGGAAACTCGTTATTTCTTAGAAGCTTGGCAACCCCTCTCAATGAAAGTGCTTTTCCACAGTGTGTGCCTAGGGCTAATTGAAGAGGAAACAATCCATAGAGACATAACTGAGAACTCCTTTATTTTGTCAAGTTTCAAAGAGCTACTACAAACCTTTGTTGGATTTAGAGTTCCAAATTCATCTATCTATACAGGAGAAAACAGAGGGAAACCTAAATATAAAAACCGCTACTGTAGACGAACGCCTCAACCTAGAAGAACAAAATTTGGTGAGTCAAGTGGGATTTGTGTACTGATCATTACCACCAAGTATCATCAAGATTGGGTGAAAAAATATTTGCTGGTATTTCGGAAACTCGTAATTTCCTAGAAGCTTGGCAACCCCTCTCCATGAAAGTGCTTTTCCACAGTCTGTGCCTAGGGCTACTTGAAGAGGAAACAAACCATAGAGACAAAACTGAGAACTCCTTTATTTTGTCAAGTTTCAAAGAGCTACTACAAACAATGTTGGATTTAGAGTTCCAAATTCATCTATCTATATAGGAGAGAACAGAGTGAAACCTAAATATATAAACTGCTACTGTAGACGAACGCTTCAACCTAGAAGAACGAAATTTGGTGAGCCAAGTGGGATTTGTGTACTGATCATTAGCAAAAAGTATCATCAAGATTGGGTGAAAAAATATTTGCTGGTATTTCGGAAACTCGTTATTTCTTAGAAGCTTGGCAACCCCTCTCAATGAAAGTGCTTTTCCACAGTGTGTGCCTAGGGCTAATTGAAGAGGAAACAAACCATAGAGACAAAACTGAGAACTCCTTTTTTTTGTCTAGTTTCAAAGAGCTACTACAAACCATGTTGGATTTAGAGTTCCAAATTCATCTCTCTATATAGGAGAGCACAGAGTGAAACCTAAATATAAAAACTGCTACTGTAGACGAACACTTCATCCTAGAAGAACAAAATTTGGTGAGCCAAGTGGGATTTGTGAACTGATCATTACCACCAAGTATCATCAAGATTGGGTGAAAAAACATTTGCTGGTATTTCAGAAACTCGTAATTTCTTAGAAGCTTGGCAACCCCTCTCAATGAAAGTTCTTTTCAACAGTCTGTTCCTAGGGCTACTTAAAGAGGAAACAAACCATAGTGACAAAACTGAGAACTCCTTTTTTTTTTTCAAGTTTCAAAGAGCTACTACAAACCATGTTGGATTTAGAGTTCCAAATTCATCTATCTATATAGGAGAGAACAGAGTGAAACCTAAATATAAAAACATCTACTATAGATGAACGCATCAACCTAGAAGAACAAAATTTGGTGAGCCAAGTGGGATTTGTGTACGGATCATTACCAACAAGTATCATCAAGATTGGGTGAAAAAATATTTGCTGGTATTTTGGAAACTCTTTATTTCTTAGAAGCTTGGCAACCCATCTCAATGAAAGTGCTTCCACAGTCTGTGCATAGGGCTACTTGAAGAGGAAACAAACCATAGAGACAAAACTGAGAACTCCTTTATTTTGTCAAGTTTCAAAGAGCTACTACAATGCATGTTGGATTTAGAGTTCCAAATTCTTCTATCTATATAGGAGAGAACAGAGTGAAACCTAAATATAAAAACTGCTACTGTAGACGAACGCTTCAACCTAGAAGAACAAAATTTGGTGAGCCAAGTGGAATTTGTGTACTGATCATTAGCAACAAGTATCATCAAGATTGGGTAAAAAAATATTTGCTGGTATTTCGGAAATTCTTTATTTCTTAGAAGCTTGGCAACACCTCTCAATGAAAGTGCTTTTCCACAGTCTGTGCCTAGGCTACTTGAAGAGGAAACAAACCATAGAGACAAAACTCAGAACTCCTTTATTTTGTCAAGTTTCAAAGAGCTACTACAAACCATGTTGGATTTAGAGTTCCAAATTCCTCTATCTATATATGAGAGAACAGAGTGAAACCTAAATATAAAAACTGCTACTGTAGACGAACGCTTCAACCTAGAAGAACAAAATTTGGTGAGCCAAGTGGGATCTGTGTACTGATCATTACCACTAAGTATCATCAAGATTGGGTGAAAAAATATTTGCTGGTATTTCGGAAACTCGTTATTTCTTAGAAGCTTGGCAACCCCTCTCAATGAAAGTGCTTTTCCACAGTCTGTTGCTAGGGCTACTTGAAGAGGAAACAAACCATAGAGAAAAAACTCAGAACTTCTTTATTTTGTCAAGTTTCAAAGAGCTACTACAAACCATGTTGGATTTAGAGTTCCAAATTTATCTATCTATATAGGAGAGAACAGAGGGAAACCTAAATATAAAAACTGCTACTGAAGACGAACGCTTCAACCTTGAAGAACAAAATTTGGTGAGCTAAGTGGGATTTGTGTACTGATCATTACCACCAAGTATCATCAAGATTGTGTGAAAAAATATTTGCTGGTATTTCGGAAACTCGTAATTTGTTAGAAGCTTGGCAACCCCTCTCAATGAAAGTGCTTTTCCACAGTCTGTGACTACGGCTACTTGAAGAGGAAAGAAACCATAGAGACAAAACTGAGAACTCCTTTATTTTGTCAAGTTTCAAAGAGCTACTACAAACCATGTTGGATTTAGAGTTAAAAATTCATCTATCTATATAGGAGAGAACCCAGTGAAACTTAAATATAAAAACTGCTCCTGTAGACGAACGCTTCAACGTAGAAGAACAAAATTTGGTGAGCCAAGTGGGATTTGAGTACTGATCATTACCACCAAGTATCATCAAGATTGGGTGAACAAATATTTGCTGCTATTTTGGAAACTCGTTATTTCTTAGAAGCTTGGAAACCCATCTCAATGAAAGTGCTTCCACCGTCTGTGCCTAGGGCTACTTGAAGGGGAAACAAACCATAGAGACAAAACTGAGAACTCCTTTGTTTTGTCAAGTTTCAAATAGCTACTACAATCCATGTTGGATTTAGAGTTCCAAATTGATCTATCTATATAGGAGAGAACAGAGAGAAACCTAAATATGAAAACTGCTACTGTAGACGAACGCTTCAACCTAGAAGAACAAAATTTGGTGAGCCAAGTGGGATCTGTGTACTGATCATTACCACCAAGTATCATCAAGATTGGGTGAAAAAATATTTGCTGGTATTTCGGAAACTCGTTATTTCTTAGAAGCTTGGCAACCCCTCTCAATGAAAGTGCTTTTCCACAGTCTGTTGCTAGGGCTACTTGAAGAGGAAACAAACCATAGAGAAAAAACTCAGAACTTCTTTATTTTGTCAAGTTTCAAAGAGCTACTACAAACCATGTTGGATTTAGAGTTCCAAATTCATCGATCTATACAGGAGAGAACAGAGGGAAACCTAAATATAAAAACCGCTACTGTAGACGAACGCTTCAACCAAGGAGAAAAAAATTTGGTGAGCCAAGTGGGATTTGTGTACTGATCATTACCACCAAGTATCATCAAGATTGGGTGAAAAAATATTTGCTGGTATTTCGAAAACTCGTAATTTCTTAGAAGCTTGGCAACCCCTCTTCATGAAAGTCCTTTTCCACAGTCTGTGACTAGGGCTACTTGAAGAGGAAACAAATCATAGAGACAAAATTGAGAACTCCTTTATTTTGTCAAGTTTCAAAAAGCTACTACAAACCATGTTGGATTTAGAGTTCCAAATTCAGGTTTCTATATATGAGAGAACCGAGTGAAACCTAAATATAAAAACTGCTCCTGTAGACGAACGCTTCAACGTAGAAGAACAAGATTTGGTGAGCCAAGTGGGATTTGTGTACTGATAATTACCACCAAGTATCATCAAGTTTGGGTAAAAAAATATTTGCTGGTATTTTGTAAACTCGTTATTTCTTAGAAGCTTGGCAACCCTACACAATGAAAGTGCTTCCACAGTCTGTGCCTAGAGCTACTTGAAGAGGAAAAAACCATAGAGACAAAACTGAGAACTCCTTTATTTTGTCAAGTTTCAAAGAGCTACTACAATCCATGTTGGATTTAGAGTTCCAAATTCATCTATCTATATAGGAGAGAACAGAGAGAAACCTAAATATAAATACTGCTACTGTAGACGAACGCTTCAACCTAGAAGAACAAAATTTGGAGAGCCAAGTGGGATTAGTGTACTGATCATTAGCAACGAGTGTCATCAAGATTGGGTGAAAAAATATTTGCTGGTATTTCGGAAACTCGTTATTTCTTAGAAGCTTGGCAACGCCTCTCAATGACAGTGCTTTTCCACAGTCTGTGCCTAGGGCTACTTGAAGAGGAAACAAACCATACAGACAAAATTCAGAACTCCTTTATTTTGTCAAGTTTCAAAGAGCTACTACAAACCATGTTGGTTTTAGAGTTCCAAATTCATCTATCTATATAGGAAAGCACAGAGTGAAACCTAAATATAAAAACTGCTACTGTAGACGAACGCTTCAACCTAGAAGAACAAAATTTGGTGAGCCAAGTGGGATTTGTGAACTGATCATTACCACCAAGTATCATCAAGATTGGGTGAAAAAATATTTGCTGGTATTTCAGAAACTCGTAATTTCTTAGAAGCTTGGCAACCCCTCTAAATGAAAGTGCTTTTCCACAGTCTGTGCCTAGGGCTACTTAAAGAGGAAACAAACAATAGTGACAAAACTGAGAACTCCTTTATTTTGTCAAGTTTCAAAAAGCTACTACAAACCATGTTGGATTTAGAGTTCCAAATTCGTGTTTCTATATATGAGAGAACCGAGTGAAACTTAAATATAAAAACTGCTTCTGTAGACGAACGCTTCAACGTAGAAGAACAAAATTTGGTGAGCCAAGTGGGATTTGAGTACTGATCATTACCACCAAGTATCATCAAGGTTGGGTGAAAAAATATTTGCTGGTATTTTGGAAACTCGTTATTTCTTAGAAGCTTGGCAACCCATCTCAATGAAAGTGCTTCCACAGTCTGAGCCTAGGGCTACTTGAAGAGGAAACAAACCATAGAGACAAAACTGAGAACTCCTTTATTTTGTCAAGTTTCAAAGAGCTACTACAATGCATGTTGGATTTAGAGTTCCAAATTCATCTATCTATATAGGAGAGAACAGAGAGAAACCTAAATATAAAAACTGCTACTGTAGACGAACGCTTCAACCTAGAAGAACAAAATTTGGTGAGCCAAGTGGGATTTGTGTACTGATCATTAGCAACAAGTATCATCAAGATTGGGTGAAAAAATATTTGCTGGTATTTCGGAAACTCGTTATTTCTTAGAAGCTTGGCAACCCCTCTCAATGAAAGTGCTTTTCCACAGTGTGTGCCTAGGGCTAATTGAAGAGGAAACAATCCATAGAGACATAACTGAGAACTCCTTTATTTTGTCAAGTTTCAAAGAGCTACTACAAACCTTTGTTGGATTTAGAGTTCCAAATTCATCTATCTATACAGGAGAAAACAGAGGGAAACCTAAATATAAAAACCGCTACTGTAGACGAACGCCTCAACCTAGAAGAACAAAATTTGGTGAGTCAAGTGGGATTTGTGTTCTGATCATTACCACCAAGTATCATCAAGATTGGGTGAAAAAATATTTGCTGGTATTTCGGAAACTCGTAATTTCCTAGAAGCTTGGCAACCCCTCTCCATGAAAGTGCTTTTCCACAGTCTGTGCCTAGGGCTACTTGAAGAGGAAACAAACCATAGAGACAAAACTGAGAACTCCTTTATTTTGTCAAGTTTCAAAGAGCTACTACAAACAATGTTGGATTTAGAGTTCCAAATTCATCTATCTATATAGGAGAGAACAGAGTGAAACCTAAATATATAAACTGCTACTGTAGACGAACGCTTCAACCTAGAAGAACAAAATTTGGTGAGCCAAGTGGGATTTGTGTACTGATCATTAGCAAAAAGTATCATCAAGATTGGGTGAAAAAATATTTGCTGGTATTTCGGAAACTCGTTATTTCTTAGAAGCTTGGCAACCCCTCTCAATGAAAGTGCTTTTCCACAGTGTGTGCCTAGGGCTAATTGAAGAGGAAACAAACCATAGAGACAAAACTGAGAACTCCTTTTTTTTGTCTAGTTTCAAAGAGGTACTACAAACCATGTTGGATTTAGAGTTCCAAATTCATCTCTCTATATAGGAGAGCACAGAGTGAAACCTAAATATAAAAACTGCTACTGTAGACGAACGCTTCATCCTAGAAGAACAAAATTTGGTGAGCCAAGTGGGATTTGTGAACTGATCATTACCACCAAGTATCATCAAGATTGGGTGAAAAAACATTTGCTGGTATTTCAGAAACTCGTAATTTCTTAGAAGCTTGCAACCCCTCTCAATGAAAGTTCTTTTCCACAGTCTGTGCCTAGGGCTACTTAAAGAGGAAACAAACCATAGTGACAAAACTGAGAACTCCTTTATTTTTTCAAGTTTCAAAGAGCTACTACAAACCATGTTGGATTTAGAGTTCCAAATTCATCTATCTATATAGGAGAGAACAGAGTAAAACCTAAATTTAAAAACTGCTACTGTTGACGAACGCTTCAACCTAGAAGAACAAAATTTGGTGAGCCAAGTGGAATTTGTGTACTGATCATTAGCAACAAGTATCATCAATATTGGGTAAAAAAATATTTGCTGGTATTTCGGAAATTCTTTATTTCTTAGAAGCTTGGCAACACCTCTCAATGAAAGTGCTTTTCCACAGTCTGTGCCTAGGCTACTTGAAGAGGAAACAAACCATAGAGACAAAACTCAGAACTCCTTTATTTTGTCAAGTTTCAAAGAGCTACTACAAACCATGTTGGATTTAGAGTTCCAAATTCCTCTATCTATATATGAGAGAACAGAGTGAAACCTAAATATAAAAACTGCTACTGTAGACGAACGCTTCAACCTAGAAGAACAAAATTTGGTGAGCCAAGTGGGATCTGTGTACTGATCATTACCACCAAGTATCATCAAGATTGGGTGAAAAAATATTTGCTGGTATTTCGGAAACTCGTTATTTCTTAGAAGCTTGGCAACCCCTCTCAATGAAAGTACTTTTCCACAGTCTGTGCCTAGGGCTACTTGAAGAGGAAACAAACCGTAGAGAAAAAACTCAGAACTTCTTTATTTTGTCAAGTTTCAAAGAGCTACTACAAACCATGTTGGATTTAGAGTTCCAAATTCATCTATCTATACAGGAGAGAACAGAGGGAAACCTAAATATAAAAACTGCTACTGTAGACGAACGCTTCAACCTTGAAGAACAAAATTTGGTGAGCCAAGTGGGATTTGTGTACTGATCCTTACCACCAAGTATCATCAAGATTGGGTGAAAAAATATTTTCTGGGATTTCGGAAACTCGTAATTTCTTAGAGGCTTGGCAACCCCTCTCAATGAAAGTGCTTTTCCACAGTCTGTGACTAGGGCTACTTGAAGAGGAAACAATCCATAGAGACAAAACTGAGAACTCCTTTATTTTGTCAAGTTTCAAAGAGCTACTACAATCCATGTTGGATTTAGAGTTCCAAATTCATCTATCTATATAGGAGAGAACAGAGAGAAACCTAAATATAAAAACTGCTCCTGCAGACGAACGCTTCAACATAGAAGAACAAAATTTGGTGAGCCAAGTGGGATTTGTGTACTGATAATTACCACCAAGTATCATCAAGATTGGGTGAAAAAATATTTGCTGGTATTTCGGAAAATCGTTATTTCCTAGAAGCTTGGCAACCCCTCTCAATGAAAGTGCTTTTCCACAGTCTGTGCCTAGGGCTACATTAAGAGGAAACAAACCATACAGACAAAACTAAGAACTCCATTATTTTGTCAAGTTTCAAAGAGCTAATACAAACCATGTTGGATTTAGAGTTCCAAATTCATCTATCTATATAGGAGAGAACAGAGTGAAACCTAAATTTAAAAACTGCTACTGTTGACGAACGCTTCAACCTAGAAGAACAAAATTTGGTGAGCCAAGTGGGATTTGAGAACTGATCATTACCTCCAAGTATCATCAAGATTGGGTGAAAAAATATTTGCTGGTATTTCGGAAACTCGTAATTTCTTAGAAGCTTGGCAACCCCTCTCAATGAAAGTGCTTTTCCACAGTCTGTGACTAGGGCTACTTGAAGAGGAAAGAAACTACAGAGACAAAACTGAGAACTCCTTTATTTTGTCAAGTTTCAAAGAGCTACTACAAACCATGTTGGATTTAGAGTTCCAAATTCATCTATCTATATTGGAGAGAACAGAGGGAAACCTAAATATAAAAACTGCTATTGTAGACGAACGCTTCAACCTAGAAGAACAAAATTTGGTGAGCCAAGTGGGATTTGTGTACTGATCATTACCACCAAGTATCATCAAGATTGGGTGAAAAAATATTTGCTGGTATTTTAGAAACTCGTTATTTCTTAGAAGCTTGGCAACCCATCTCAATGAAAGTGCTTTCCACAGCCTGTGCCTAGGGCTTCTTGAAGAGGAAACAAACCATAGAGACAAAACTGAGAACTCCTTTATTTTCTCTAGTTTCAAAGAGCTACTACAATCCATGGTGGATTTAGAGTTCCAATTCATCTATCTATGCAGGAGAGAACAGAGAGAAACCTAAATATAAAAACTGCTAAGGTAGACGAAAGCTTCCAAGTAGAAGAACAAAATTGGGTGAGCCAAGTGGGATTTGTGTACTGATCATTAGCAACAAGTATCATCAAGATTGGGTGAAAAAATATTTGCTGGTATTTCGGAAACTCGTTATTTCTTAGAAGCTTCGCAACCCCTCTCAATGAAAGTGCTTTTTTACAGTCTGTGACTAGGGCTACTTGAAGAGGAAACAATCCATAGAGACAAAACTGAGAACTCCTTTTTTTTGTCTAGTTTCAAAGAGCTACTACAAACCATGTTGGATTTAGAGTTCCAAATTCATCTATCTATATAGGAGAGAACAGAGGGAAACCTAAATATAAAAACCGCTACTGTAGACGAACGCTTCAACCTAGAAGAAAAAAATTTGGTGAGCCAAGTGGGATTTGTGTACTGATCATTACCACCAAGTATCATCAAGATTGGGTGATAAAACATTTGCTGGTATTTCAGAAACTCGTAATTTCTTAGAAGCTTGGCAACCCCTCTCAATGAAAGTTCTTTTCCACAGTCTGTGCCTAGGGCTACTTAAAGAGGAAACAAACCATAGTGACAAAACTGAGAACTCCTTTATTTTTTCAAGTTTCCAAGAGCTACTACAAACCATGTTGGATTTAGAGTTCCAAATTGATCTATCTATATAGGAGAGAACAGAGAGAAACCTAAATATGAAAACTGCTACTGTAGACGAACGCTTCAACCTAGAAGAACAAAATTTGGTGAGCCAAGTGGGATCTGTGTACTGATCATTACCACCAAGTATCATCAAGATTGCGTGAGAAAATATTTGCTGGTATTTTGGAAACTCGTTATTTCTTAGAAGCTTGGCAATCCCACAAATGAAAGTGCATTTCCACAGTCTGTGCCAGGGCTACTTGAAGAGGATACAAACCATAGTGACAAAACTGAGAACTCCTTTATTTTTTCAAGTTTCAAAGAGCTACTACAAACCATGTTGTATTTAGAGTTCCAAATTCATCTATCTATATAGGAGAGAACAGAGAGAAACCTAAACATAAAAACTGCTACTGTAGACGAACGCTTCAACCTAGAAGAACAAAATTTGGTGAGCCAAGTGGGATTTGTGTACTGATCATTAGCAACAAGTATCATCAAGATTGGGTGAAAAAATATTTGCTGGTATTTCGGAAACTCGTTATTTCTTAGAAGCTTGGCAACCCCTCTCAATGAAAGTGCTTTTCCACAGTGTGTGCCTAGGGCTAATTGAAGAGGAAACAATCCATAGAGACATAACTGAGAACTCCTTTATTTTGTCAAGTTTCAAAGAGCTACTACAAACCTTTGTTGGATTTAGAGTTCCAAATTCATCTATCTATACAGGAGAAAACAGAGGGAAACCTAAATATAAAAACCGCTACTGTAGACGAACGCCTCAACCTAGAAGAACAAAATTTGGTGAGTCAAGTGGGTTTTGTGTACTGATCATTACCAACAAGTATCATCAAGATTGGGTGAAAAAATATTTGCTGGTATTTTGGAAACTCTTTATTTCTTAGAAGCTTGGCAACCCATCTCAATGAAAGTGCTTCCACAGTCTGTGCATAGGGCTACTTGAAGAGGAAACAAACCATAGAGACAAAACTGAGAACTCCTTTATTTTGTCAAGTTTCAAAAGCTACTACAATGCATGTTGGATTTAGAGTTCCAAATTCTTCTATCTATATAGGAGAGAACAGAGTGAAACCTAAATATAAAAACTGCTACTGTAGACGAACGCTTCAACCTAGAAGAACAAAATTTGGTGAGCCAAGTGGAATTTGTGTACTGATCATTAGCAACAAGTATCATCAAGATTGGGTAAAAAAATATTTGCTGGTATTTCGGAAATTCTTTATTTCTTAGAAGCTTGGCAACCCCTCTCAATGAAAGTGCTTTTCCACAGTCTGTGCCTAGGCTACTTGAAGAGGAAACAAACCATAGAGACAAAACTCAGAACTCCTTTATTTTGTCAAGTTTCAAAGAGCTACTACAAACCATGTTGGATTTAGAGTTCCAAATTCATCTATCTATACAGGAGAGAACAGAGGGAAACCTAAATATAAAAACTGCTACTGTAGACGAACGCTTCAACCTAGAAGAACAAAATTTGGTGAGCCAAGTGGGATTTGTGTACTGATCCTTACCACCAAGTATCATCAAGATTGGGTGAAAAAATATTTTCTGGGATTTCGGAAACTCGTAATTTCTTAGAATCTTGGCAACCCCTCTCAATGAAAGTGCTTTTCCACAGTCTGTGACTAGGGCTACTTGAAGAGGAAACAATCCATAGAGACAAAACTGAGAACTCCTTTATTTTGTCAAGTTTCAAAGAGCTACTACAATCCATGTTGGATTTAGAGTTCCAAATTCATCTATCTATATAGGAGAGAACAGAGAGAAACCTAAATATAAAAACTGCTCCTGCAGACGAACGCTTCAACATAGAAGAACAAAATTTGGTGAGCCAAGTGGGATTTGTGTACTGATAATTACCACCAAGTATCATCAAGATTGGGTGAAAAAATATTTGCTGGTATTTCGGAAAATCGTTATTTCTTAGAAGCTTGGCAACCCCTCTCAATGAAAGTGCTTTTCCACAGTCTGTGCCTAGGGCTACATTAAGAGGAAACAAACCATACAGACAAAACTAAGAACTCCTTTATTTTGTCAAGTTTCAAAGAGCTAATACAAACCATGTTGGATTTAGAGTTCCAAATTCATCTATCTATATAGGAGAGAACAGAGTGAAACCTAAATTTAAAAACTGCTACTGTTGACGAACGCTTCAACCTAGAAGAACAAAATTTGGTGAGCCAAGTGGGATTTGAGAACTGATCATTACCTCCAAGTATCATCAAGATTGGGTGAAAAAATATTTGCTGGTATTTCGGAAACTCGTAATTTCTTAGAAGCTTGGCAACCCCTCTCAATGAAAGTGCTTTTCCACAGTCTGTGACTAGGGCTACTTGAAGAGGAAAGAAACTACAGAGACAAAACTGAGAACTCCTTTATTTTGTCAAGTTTCAAAGAGCTACTACAAACCATGTTGGATTTAGAGTTCCAAATTCATCTATCTATATTGGAGAGAACAGAGGGAAACCTAAATATAAAAACTGCTATTGTAGACGAACGCTTCAACCTAGAAGAACAAAATTTGGTGAGCCAAGTGGGATTTGTGTACTGATCATTACCACCAAGTATCATCAAGATTGGGTGAAAAAATATTTGCTGGTATTTTAGAAACTCGTTATTTCTTAGAAGCTTGGCAACCCATCTCAATGAAAGTGCTTTCCACAGCCAGTGCCTAGGGCTTCTTGAAGAGGAAACAAACCATAGAGACAAAACTGAGAACTCCTTTATTTTCTCTAGTTTCAAAGAGCTACTACAATCCATGGTGGATTTAGAGTTCCAATTCATCTATCTATGCAGGAGAGAACAGAGAGAAACCTAAATATAAAAACTGCTAAGGTAGACGAAAGCTTCCAAGTAGAAGAACAAAATTGGGTGAGCCAAGTGGGATTTGTGTACTGATCATTAGCAACAAGTATCATCAAGATTGGGTGAAAAAATATTTGCTGGTATTTCGGAAACTCGTTATTTCTTAGAAGCTTCGCAACCCCTCTCAATGAAAGTGCTTTTCCACAGTCTGTGAATAGGGCTACTTGAAGAGGAAACAAACCATAGAGACAAAACTGAGAACTCCTTTATTTTGTCAAGTTTCAAAGAGCTACTACAAACCATGTTGGATTTAGAGTTCCAAATACATCTATCTATATAGGAGAGAACAGAGTGAAACCTAAATATATAAACTGCTACTGTAGACGAACGCTTCAACCTAGAAGAACAAAATTTGGTGAGCCAAGTGGGATTTGTGTACTGATCATTAGCAAAAAGTATCATCAAGATTGGGTGAAAAAATATTTGCTGGTATTTCGGAAACTCGTTATTTCTTAGAAGCTTGGCAACCCCTCTCAATGAAAGTGCTTTTTTACAGTCTGTGACTAGGGCTACTTGAAGAGGAAACAAACCATAGAGACAAAACTGAGAACTCCTTTTTTTTGTCTAGTTTCAAAGAGCTACTACAAACCATGTTGGATTTAGAGTTCCAAATTCATCTATCTATATAGGAGAGAACAGAGGGAAACCTAAATATAAAAACCGCTACTGTAGACGAACGCTTCAACCTAGAAGAAAAAAATTTGGTGAGCCAAGTGGGATTTGTGTACTGATCATTACCACCAAGTATCATCAAGATTGGGTGATAAAACATTTGCTGGTATTTCAGAAACTCGTAATTTCTTAGAAGCTTGGCAACCCCTCTCAATGAAAGTTCTTTTCCACAGTCTGTGCCTAGGGCTACTTAAAGAGGAAACAAACCATAGTGACAAAACTGAGAACTCCTTTATTTTTTCAAGTTTCCAAGAGCTACTACAAACCATGTTGGATTTAGAGTTCCAAATTCATTTATCTATATAGGAGAGAACAGAGTGAAACCTAAATATAAAAACATCTACTGTAGATGAACGCATCAACCTAGAAGAACAAAATTTGGTGAGCCAAGTGGGATTTGTGTACGGATCATTACCAACAAGTATCATCAAGATTGGGTGAAAAAATATTTGCTGGTATTTTGGAAACTCGTTATTTCTTAGAAGCTTGGCAACCCATCTCAATGAAAGTGCTTCCACAGTCTGAGCCTAGGGCTACTTGAAGAGGAAACAAACCATAGAGACAAAACTGAGAACTCCTTTATTTTGAAAAGTTTCAAAGAGCTACTACAATGCATGTTGGATTTAGAGTTCCAAATTCATCTATCTATATAGGAGAGAACAGAGGGAAACCTAAATATAAAAACTGCTACTGAAGACGAACGCTTCAACCTTGAAGAACAAAATTTGGTGAGCCAAGTGGGATTTGTGTACTGATCATTACCACCAAGTATCATCAAGATTGGGTGAAAAAATATTTGCTGGTATTTCGGAAACTCGTAATTTGTTAGAAGCTTGGCAACCCCTCTCAATGAAAGTGCTTTTCCACAGTCTGTGACTACGGCTACTTGAAGAGGAAAGAAACCATAGAGACAAAACTGAGAACTCCTTTATTTTGTCAAGTTTCAAAGAGCTACTACAAACCATGTTGGATTTAGAGTTCCAAATTCATCTATCTATATAGGAGAGAACCCAGTGAAACTTAAATATAAAAACTGCTCCTGTAGACGAACGCTTCAACGTAGAAGAACAAAATTTGGTGAGCCAAGTGGGATTTGAGTACTGATCATTACCACCAAGTATCATCAAGATTGGGTGAACAAATATTTGTTGGTATTTTGGAAACTCGTTATTTCTTAGAAGCTTGGTAACCCATCTCAATGAAAGTGCTTCCACCGTCTGTGCCTAGGGCTACTTGAAGAGGAAACAAACCATAGAGACAAAACTGAGAACTCCTTTGTTTTGTCAAGTTTCAAATAGCTACTACAATCCATGTTGGATTTAGAGTTCCAAATTGATCTATCTATATAGGAGAGAACAGAGAGAAACCTAAATATGAAAACTGCTACTGTAGACGAACGCTTCAACCTAGAAGAACAAAATTTGGTGAGCCAAGTGGGATCTGTGTACTGATCATTACCACCAAGTATCATCAAGATTGGGTGATAAAACATTTGCTGGTATTTCAGAAACTCGTAATTTCTTAGAAGCTTGGCAACCCCTCTCAATGAAAGTTCTTTTCCACAGTCTGTGCCTAGGGCTACTTAAAGAGGAAACAAACCATAGTGACAAAACTGAGAACTCCTTTATTTTTTCAAGTTTCCACGAGCTACTACAAACCATGTTGGATTTAGAGTTCCAAATTCATCTATCTATATAGGAGAGAACAGAGTGAAACCTAAATATAAAAACATCTACTGTAGATGAACGCATCAACCTAGAAGAACAAAATTTGGTGAGCCAAGTGGGATTTGTGTACGGATCATTACCAACAAGTATCATCAAGATTGGGTGAAAAAATATTTGCTGGTATTTTGGAAACTCGTTATTTCTTAGAAGCTTGGCAACCCATCTCAATGAAAGTGCTTCCACAGTCTGAGCCTAGGGCTACTTGAAGAGGAAACAAACCATAGAGACAAAACTGAGAACTCCTTTATTTTGAAAAGTTTCAAAGAGCTACTACAATGCATGTTGGATTTAGAGTTCCAAATTCATCTATCTATATAGGAGAGAACAGAGGGAAACCTAAATATAAAAACTGCTACTGAAGACGAACGCTTCAACCTTGAAGAACAAAATTTGGTGAGCCAAGTGGGATTTGTGTACTGATCATTACCACCAAGTATCATCAAGATTGGGTGAAAAAATATTTGCTGGTATTTCGGAAACTCGTAATTTGTTAGAAGCTTGGCAACCCCTCTCAATGAAAGTGCTTTTCCACAGTCTGTGACTACGGCTACTTGAAGAGGAAAGAAACCATAGAGACAAAACTGAGAACTCCTTTATTTTGTCAAGTTTCAAAGAGCTACTACAAACCATGTTGGATTTAGAGTTCCAAATTCATCTATCTATATAGGAGAGAACCCAGTGAAACTTAAATATAAAAACTGCTCCTGTAGACGAACGCTTCAACGTAGAAGAACAAAATTTGGTGAGCCAAGTGGGATTTGAGTACTGATCATTACCACCAAGTATCATCAAGATTGGGTGAACAAATATTTGTTGGTATTTTGGAAACTCGTTATTTCTTAGAAGCTTGGTAACCCATCTCAATGAAAGTGCTTCCACCGTCTGTGCCTAGGGCTACTTGAAGAGGAAACAAACCATAGAGACAAAACTGAGAACTCCTTTGTTTTGTCAAGTTTCAAATAGCTACTACAATCCATGTTGGATTTAGAGTTCCAAATTGATCTATCTATATAGGAGAGAACAGAGAGAAACCTAAATATGAAAACTGCTACTGTAGACGAACGCTTCAACCTAGAAGAACAAAATTTGGTGAGCCAAGTGGGATCTGTGTACTGATCATTACCACCAAGTATCATCAAGATTGCGTGAGAAAATATTTGCTGGTATTTTGGAAACTCGTTATTTCTTAGAAGCTTGGCAATCCCACAAATGAAAGTGCATTTCCACAGTCTGTGCCAGGGCTACTTGAAGAGGATACAAACCATAGTGACAAAACTGAGAACTCCTTTATTTTTTCAAGTTTCAAAGAGCTACTACAAACCATGTTGTATTTAGAGTTCCAAATTCATCTATCTATATAGGAGAGAACAGAGAGAAACCTAAACATAAAAACTGCTACTGTAGACGAACGCTTCAACCTAGAAGAACAAAATTTGGTGAGCCAAGTGGGATTTGTGTACTGATCATTAGCAACAAGTATCATCAAGATTGGGTGAAAAAATATTTGCTGGTATTTCGGAAACTCGTTATTTCTTAGAAGCTTGGCAACCCCTCTCAATGAAAGTGCTTTTCCACAGTGTGTGCCTAGGGCTAATTGAAGAGGAAACAATCCATAGAGACATAACTGAGAACTCCTTTATTTTGTCAAGTTTCAAAGAGCTACTACAAACCTTTGTTGGATTTAGAGTTCCAAATTCATCTATCTATACAGGAGAAAACAGAGGGAAACCTAAATATAAAAACCGCTACTGTAGACGAACGCCTCAACCTAGAAGAACAAAATTTGGTGAGTCAAGTGGGTTTTGTGTACTGATCATTACCAACAAGTATCATCAAGATTGGGTGAAAAAATATTTGCTGGTATTTTGGAAACTCTTTATTTCTTAGAAGCTTGGCAACCCATCTCAATGAAAGTGCTTCCACAGTCTGTGCATAGGGCTACTTGAAGAGGAAACAAACCATAGAGACAAAACTGAGAACTCCTTTATTTTGTCAAGTTTCAAAAGCTACTACAATGCATGTTGGATTTAGAGTTCCAAATTCTTCTATCTATATAGGAGAGAACAGAGTGAAACCTAAATATAAAAACTGCTACTGTAGACGAACGCTTCAACCTAGAAGAACAAAATTTGGTGAGCCAAGTGGAATTTGTGTATTGATCATTAGCAACAAGTATCATCAAGATTGGGTAAAAAAATATTTGCTGGTATTTCGGAAATTCTTTATTTCTTAGAAGCTTGGCAACACCTCTCAATGAAAGTGCTTTTCCACAGTCTGTGCCTAGGCTACTTGAAGAGGAAACAAACCATAGAGACAAAACTCAGAACTCCTTTATTTTGTCAAGTTTCAAAGAGCTACTACAAACCATGTTGGATTTAGAGTTCCAAATTCCTCTATCTATATATGAGAGAACAGAGTGAAACCTAAATATAAAAACTGCTACTGTAGACGAACGCTTCAACCTAGAAGAACAAAATTTGGTGAGCCAAGTGGGATCTGTGTACTGATCATTACCACCAAGTATCATCAAGATTGGGTGAAAAAATATTTGCTGGTATTTCGGAAACTCGTTATTTCTTAGAAGCTTGGCAACCCCTCTCAATGAAAGTACTTTTCCACAGTCTGTGCCTAGGGCTACTTGAAGAGGAAACAAACCGTAGAGAAAAAACTCAGAACTTCTTTATTTTGTCAAGTTTCAAAGAGCTACTACAAACCATGTTGGATTTAGAGTTCCAAATTCATCTATCTATACAGGAGAGAACAGAGGGAAACCTAAATATAAAAACTGCTACTGTAGACGAACGCTTCAACCTAGAAGAACAAAATTTGGTGAGCCAAGTGGGATTTGTGTACTGATCCTTACCACCAAGTATCATCAAGATTGGGTGAAAAAATATTTTCTGGGATTTCGGAAACTCGTAATTTCTTAGAAGCTTGGCATCCCCTCTCAATGAAAGTGCTTTTCCACAGTCTGTGACTAGGGCTACTTGAAGAGGAAACAATCCATAGAGACAAAACTGAGAATTCCTTTATTTTGTCAAGTTTCAAAGAGCTACTACAATCCATGTTGGATTTAGAGTTCCAAATTCATCTATCTATATAGGAGAGAACAGAGAGAAACCTAAATATAAAAACTGCTCCTGCAGACGAACGCTTCAACATAGAAGAACAAAATTTGGTGAGCCAAGTGGGATTTGTGTACTGATAATTACCACCAAGTATCATCAAGATTGGGTGAAAAAATATTTGCTGGTATTTCGGAAAATCGTTATTTCTTAGAAGCTTGGCAACCCCTCTCAATGAAAGTGCTTTTCCACAGTCTGTGCCTAGGGCTACATTAAGAGGAAACAAACCATACAGACAAAACTAAGAACTCCTTTATTTTGTCAAGTTTCAAAGAGCTAATACAAACCATGTTGGATTTAGAGTTCCAAATTCATCTATCTATATAGGAGAGAACAGAGTGAAACCTAAATTTAAAAACTGCTACTGTTGACGAACGCTTCAACCTAGAAGAACAAAATTTGGTGAGCCAAGTGGGATTTGAGAACTGATCATTACCTCCAAGTATCATCAAGATTGGGTGAAAAAATATTTGCTGGTATTTCGGAAACTCGTAATTTCTTAGAAGCTTGGCAACCCCTCTCAATGAAAGTGCTTTTCCACAGTCTGTGACTAGGGCTACTTGAAGAGGAAAGAAACTACAGAGACAAAACTGAGAACTCCTTTATTTTGTCAAGTTTCAAAGAGCTACTACAAACCATGTTGGATTTAGAGTTCCAAATTCATCTATCTATATTGGAGAGAACAGAGGGAAACCTAAATATAAAAACTGCTATTGTAGACGAACGCTTCAACCTAGAAGAACAAAATTTGGTGAGCCAAGTGGGATTTGTGTACTGATCATTACCACCAAGTATCATCAAGATTGGGTGAAAAAATACTTGCTGGTATTTTAGAAACTCGTTATTTCTTAGAAGCTTGGCAACCCATCTCAATGAAAGTTCTTTTCCACAGTCTGTGCCTAGGGCTACTTAAAGAGGAAACAAACCATAGTGACAAAACTGAGAACTCCTTTATTTTTTCAAGTTTCCAAGAGCTACTACAAACCATGTTGGATTTAGAGTTCCAAATTCATCTATCTATATAGGAGAGAACAGAGTGAAACCTAAATATAAAAACATCTACTGTAGATGAACGCATCAACCTAGAAGAACAAAATTTGGTGAGCCAAGTGGGATTTGTGTACGGATCATTAGCAACAAGTATCATCAAGATTGGGTGAAAAAATATTTTCTGGTATTTCAGAAACTCGTTATTTCTTAGAAGCTTGGCAACCCATCTCAATGAAAGTGCTTCCACAGTCTGAGCCTAGGGCTACTTGAAGAGGAAACAAACCATAGAGACAAAACTGAGAACTCCTTTATTTTGAAAAGTTTCAAAGAGCTACTACAATGCATGTTGGATTTAGAGTTCCAAATTCATCTATCTATATAGGAGAGAACAGAGGGAAACCTAAATATAAAAACTGCTACTGAAGACGAACGCTTCAACCTTGAAGAACAAAATTTGGTGAGCCAAGTGGGATTTGTGTACTGATCATTACCACCAAGTATCATCAAGATTGGGTGAAAAAATATTTGCTGGTATTTCGGAAACTCGTAATTTGTTAGAAGCTTGGCAACCCCTCTCAATGAAAGTGCTTTTCCACAGTCTGTGACTACGGCTACTTGAAGAGGAAAGAAACCATAGAGACAAAACTGAGAACTCCTTTATTTTGTCAAGTTTCAAAGAGCTACTACAAACCATGTTGGATTTAGAGTTCCAAATTCATCTATCTATATAGGAGAGAACCCAGTGAAACTTAAATATAAAAACTGCTCCTGTAGACGAACGCTTCAACGTAGAAGAACAAAATTTGGTGAGCCAAGTGGGATTTGAGTACTGATCATTACCACCAAGTATCATCAAGATTGGGTGAACAAATATTTGTTGGTATTTTGGAAACTCGTTATTTCTTAGAAGCTTGGTAACCCATCTCAATGAAAGTGCTTCCACCGTCTGTGCCTAGGGCTACTTGAAGAGGAAACAAACCATAGAGACAAAACTGAGAACTCCTTTGTTTTGTCAAGTTTCAAATAGCTACTACAATCCATGTTGGATTTAGAGTTCCAAATTGATCTATCTATATAGGAGAGAACAGAGAGAAACCTAAATATGAAAACTGCTACTGTAGACGAACGCTTCAACCTAGAAGAACAAAATTTGGTGAGCCAAGTGGGATCTGTGTACTGATCATTACCACCAAGTATCATCAAGATTGCGTGAGAAAATATTTGCTGGTATTTTGGAAACTCGTTATTTCTTAGAAGCTTGGCAATCCCACAAATGAAAGTGCATTTCCACAGTCTGTGCCAGGGCTACTTGAAGAGGATACAAACCATAGTGACAAAACTGAGAACTCCTTTATTTTTTCAAGTTTCAAAGAGCTACTACAAACCATGTTGTATTTAGAGTTCCAAATTCATCTATCTATATAGGAGAGAACAGAGAGAAACCTAAACATAAAAACTGCTACTGTAGACGAACGCTTCAACCTAGAAGAACAAAATTTGGTGAGCCAAGTGGGATTTGTGTACTGATCATTAGCAACAAGTATCATCAAGATTGGGTGAAAAAATATTTGCTGGTATTTCGGAAACTCGTTATTTCTTAGAAGCTTGGCAACCCCTCTCAATGAAAGTGCTTTTCCACAGTGTGTGCCTAGGGCTAATTGAAGAGGAAACAATCCATAGAGACATAACTGAGAACTCCTTTATTTTGTCAAGTTTCAAAGAGCTACTACAAACCTTTGTTGGATTTAGAGTTCCAAATTCATCTATCTATACAGGAGAAAACAGAGGGAAACCTAAATATAAAAACCGCTACTGTAGACGAACGCCTCAACCTAGAAGAACAAAATTTGGTGAGTCAAGTGGGTTTTGTGTACTGATCATTACCAACAAGTATCATCAAGATTGGGTGAAAAAATATTTGCTGGTATTTTGGAAACTCTTTATTTCTTAGAAGCTTGGCAACCCATCTC
Source organism: Callospermophilus lateralis (assembly GCF_048772815.1). Taxonomy (NCBI): domain Eukaryota; kingdom Metazoa; phylum Chordata; class Mammalia; order Rodentia; family Sciuridae; genus Callospermophilus; species Callospermophilus lateralis. Next base: position 40,729 of record NW_027516948.1, read on the forward strand.
AATGAAAGTGCTTCCACAGTCTGTGCATAGGGCTACTTGAAGAGGAAACAAACCATAGAGACAAAACTGAGAACTCCTTTATTTTGTCAAGTTTCAAAAGCTACTACAATGCATGTTGGATTTAGAGTTCCAAATTCTTCTATCTATATAGGAGAGAACAGAGTGAAACCTAAATATAAAAACTGCTACTGTAGACGAACGCTTCAACCTAGAAGAACAAAATTTGGTGAGCCAAGTGGAATTTGTGTATTGATCATTAGCAACAAGTATCATCAAGATTGGGTAAAAAAATATTTGCTGGTATTTCGGAAATTCTTTATTTCTTAGAAGCTTGGCAACACCTCTCAATGAAAGTGCTTTTCCACAGTCTGTGCCTAGGCTACTTGAAGAGGAAACAAACCATAGAGACAAAACTCAGAACTCCTTTATTTTGTCAAGTTTCAAAGAGCTACTACAAACCATGTTGGATTTAGAGTTCCAAATTCCTCTATCTATATATGAGAGAACAGAGTGAAACCTAAATATAAAAACTGCTACTGTAGACGAACGCTTCAACCTAGAAGAACAAAATTTGGTGAGCCAAGTGGGATCTGTGTACTGATCATTACCACCAAGTATCATCAAGATTGGGTGAAAAAATATTTGCTGGTATTTCGGAAACTCGTTATTTCTTAGAAGCTTGGCAACCCCTCTCAATGAAAGTACTTTTCCACAGTCTGTGCCTAGGGCTACTTGAAGAGGAAACAAACCGTAGAGAAAAAACTCAGAACTTCTTTATTTTGTCAAGTTTCAAAGAGCTACTACAAACCATGTTGGATTTAGAGTTCCAAATTCATCTATCTATACAGGAGAGAACAGAGGGAAACCTAAATATAAAAACTGCTACTGTAGACGAACGCTTCAACCTAGAAGAACAAAATTTGGTGAGCCAAGTGGGATTTGTGTACTGATCCTTACCACCAAGTATCATCAAGATTGGGTGAAAAAATATTTTCTGGGATTTCGGAAACTCGTAATTTCTTAGAAGCTTGGCATCCCCTCTCAATGAAAGTGCTTTTCCACAGTCTGTGACTAGGGCTACTTGAAGAGGAAACAATCCATAGAGACAAAACTGAGAACTCCTTTATTTTGTCAAGTTTCAAAGAGCTACTACAATCCATGTTGGATTTAGAGTTCCAAATTCATCTATCTATATAGGAGAGAACAGAGAGAAACCTAAATATAAAAACTGCTCCTGCAGACGAACGCTTCAACATAGAAGAACAAAATTTGGTGAGCCAAGTGGGATTTGTGTACTGATAATTACCACCAAGTATCATCAAGATTGGGTGAAAAAATATTTGCTGGTATTTCGGAAAATCGTTATTTCTTAGAAGCTTGGCAACCCCTCTCAATGAAAGTGCTTTTCCACAGTCTGTGCCTAGGGCTACATTAAGAGGAAACAAACCATACAGACAAAACTAAGAACTCCTTTATTTTGTCAAGTTTCAAAGAGCTAATACAAACCATGTTGGATTTAGAGTTCCAAATTCATCTATCTATATAGGAGAGAACAGAGTGAAACCTAAATTTAAAAACTGCTACTGTTGACGAACGCTTCAACCTAGAAGAACAAAATTTGGTGAGCCAAGTGGGATTTGAGAACTGATCATTACCTCCAAGTATCATCAAGATTGGGTGAAAAAATATTTGCTGGTATTTCGGAAACTCGTAATTTCTTAGAAGCTTGGCAACCCCTCTCAATGAAAGTGCTTTTCCACAGTCTGTGACTAGGGCTACTTGAAGAGGAAAGAAACTACAGAGACAAAACTGAGAACTCCTTTATTTTGTCAAGTTTCAAAGAGCTACTACAAACCATGTTGGATTTAGAGTTCCAAATTCATCTATCTATATTGGAGAGAACAGAGGGAAACCTAAATATAAAAACTGCTATTGTAGACGAACGCTTCAACCTAGAAGAACAAAATTTGGTGAGCCAAGTGGGATTTGTGTACTGATCATTACCACCAAGTATCATCAAGATTGGGTGAAAAAATACTTGCTGGTATTTTAGAAACTCGTTATTTCTTAGAAGCTTGGCAACCCATCTCAATGAAAGTTCTTTTCCACAGTCTGTGCCTAGGGCTACTTAAAGAGGAAACAAACCATAGTGACAAAACTGAGAACTCCTTTATTTTTTCAAGTTTCCAAGAGCTACTACAAACCATGTTGGATTTAGAGTTCCAAATTCATCTATCTATATAGGAGAGAACAGAGTGAAACCTAAATATAAAAACATCTACTGTAGATGAACGCATCAACCTAGAAGAACAAAATTTGGTGAGCCAAGTGGGATTTGTGTACGGATCATTACCAACAAGTATCATCAAGATTGGGTGAAAAAATATTTGCTGGTATTTTGGAAACTCGTTATTTCTTAGAAGCTTGGCAACCCATCTCAATGAAAGTGCTTCCACAGTCTGAGCCTAGGGCTACTTGAAGAGGAAACAAACCATAGAGACAAAACTGAGAACTCCTTTATTTTGAAAAGTTTCAAAGAGCTACTACAATGCATGTTGGATTTAGAGTTCCAAATTCATCTATCTATATAGGAGAGAACAGAGGGAAACCTAAATATAAAAACTGCTACTGAAGACGAACGCTTCAACCTTGAAGAACAAAATTTGGTGAGCCAAGTGGGATTTGTGTACTGATCATTACCACCAAGTATCATCAAGATTGGGTGAAAAAATATTTGCTGGTATTTCGGAAACTCGTAATTTGTTAGAAGCTTGGCAACCCCTCTCAATGAAAGTGCTTTTCCACAGTCTGTGACTACGGCTACTTGAAGAGGAAAGAAACCATAGAGACAAAACTGAGAACTCCTTTATTTTGTCAAGTTTCAAAGAGCTACTACAAACCATGTTGGATTTAGAGTTCCAAATTCATCTATCTATATAGGAGAGAACCCAGTGAAACTTAAATATAAAAACTGCTCCTGTAGACGAACGCTTCAACATAGAAGAACAAAATTTGGTGAGCCAAGTGGGATTTGAGTACTGATCATTACCACCAAGTATCATCAAGATTGGGTGAACAAATATTTGTTGGTATTTTGGAAACTCGTTATTTCTTAGAAGCTTGGTAACCCATCTCAATGAAAGTGCTTCCACCGTCTGTGCCTAGGGCTACTTGAAGAGGAAACAAACCATAGAGACAAAACTGAGAACTCCTTTGTTTTGTCAAGTTTCAAATAGCTACTACAATCCATGTTGGATTTAGAGTTCCAAATTGATCTATCTATATAGGAGAGAACAGAGAGAAACCTAAATATGAAAACTGCTACTGTAGACGAACGCTTCAACCTAGAAGAACAAAATTTGGTGAGCCAAGTGGGATCTGTGTACTGATCATTACCACCAAGTATCATCAAGATTGCGTGAGAAAATATTTGCTGGTATTTTGGAAACTCGTTATTTCTTAGAAGCTTGGCAATCCCACAAATGAAAGTGCATTTCCACAGTCTGTGCCAGGGCTACTTGAAGAGGATACAAACCATAGTGACAAAACTGAGAACTCCTTTATTTTTTCAAGTTTCAAAGAGCTACTACAAACCATGTTGTATTTAGAGTTCCAAATTCATCTATCTATATAGGAGAGAACAGAGAGAAACCTAAACATAAAAACTGCTACTGTAGACGAACGCTTCAACCTAGAAGAACAAAATTTGGTGAGCCAAGTGGGATTTGTGTACTGATCATTAGCAACAAGTATCATCAAGATTGGGTGAAAAAATATTTGCTGGTATTTCGGAAACTCGTTATTTCTTAGAAGCTTGGCAACCCCTCTCAATGAAAGTGCTTTTCCACAGTGTGTGCCTAGGGCTAATTGAAGAGGAAACAATCCATAGAGACATAACTGAGAACTCCTTTATTTTGTCAAGTTTCAAAGAGCTACTACAAACCTTTGTTGGATTTAGAGTTCCAAATTCATCTATCTATACAGGAGAAAACAGAGGGAAACCTAAATATAAAAACCGCTACTGTAGACGAACGCCTCAACCTAGAAGAACAAAATTTGGTGAGTCAAGTGGGTTTTGTGTACTGATCATTACCACCAAGTATCATCAAGATTGGGTGAAAAAATATTTGCTGGTATTTCGGAAACTCGTTATTTCCTAGAAGCTTGGCAACACCTCTCCATGAAAGTGCTTTTCCACAGTCTGTGCCTAGGGCTACTTGAAGAGGAAACAAACCATAGAGACAAAACTGAGAACTCCTTTATTTTGTCAAGTTTCAAAGAGCTACTACAAACAATGTTGGATTTAGAGTTCCAAATTCATCTATCTATATAGGAGAGAACAGAGTGAAACCTAAATATATAAACTGCTACTGTAGACGAACGCTTCAACCTAGAAGAACAAAATTTGGTGAGCCAAGTGGGATTTGTGTACTGATCATTAGCAAAAAGTATCATCAAGATTGGGTGAAAAAATATTTGCTGGTATTTAGGAAACTCGTTATTTCTTAGAAGCTTGGCAACCCCTCTCAATGAAAGTGCTTTTCCACAGTGTGTGCCTAGGGCTAATTGAAGAGGAAACAAACCATAGAGACAAAACTGAGAACTCCTTTTTTTTGTCTAGTTTCAAAGAGCTACTACAAACCATGTTGGATTTAGAGTTCCAAATTCATCTCTCTATATAGGAGAGCACAGAGTGAAACCTAAATATGAAAACTGCTACTGTAGACGAACGCTTCATCCTAGAAGAACAAAATTTGGTGAGCCAAGTGGGATTTGTGAACTGATCATTACCACCAAGTATCATCAAGATTGGGTGAAAAAACATTTGCTGGTATTTCAGAAACTCGTAATTTCTTAGCAGCTTGGCAACCCCTCTCAATGAAAGTTCTTTTCCACAGTCTGTGCCTAGGGCTACTTAAAGAGGAAACAAACCATAGTGACAAAACTGAGAACTCCTTTATTTTTTCAAGTTTCAAAGAGCTACTACAAACCATGTTGGATTTAGAGTTCCAAATTCATCTATCTATATAGGAGAGAACAGAGTGAAACCTAAATATAAAAACATCTACTGTAGATGAACGCCTCCACCTAGAAGAACAAAATTTGGTGAGCCAAGTGGGATTTGTGTACGGATCATTACCAACAAGTATCATCAAGATTGGGTGAAAAAATATTTGCTGGTATTTTGGAAACTCTTTATTTCTTAGAAGCTTGGCAACCCATCTCAATGAAAGTGCTTCCACAGTCTGTGCATAGGGCTACTTGAAGAGGAAACAAACCATAGAGACAAAACTGAGAACTCCTTTATTTTGTCAAGTTTCAAAGAGCTACTACAATGAATGTTGGATTTAGAGTTCCAAATTCTTCTATCTATATAGGAGAGAACAGAGTGAAACCTAAATATAAAAACTGCTACTGTAGACGAACGCTTCAACCTAGAAGAACAAAATTTGGTGAGCCAAGTGGAATTTGTGTACTGATCATTAGCAACAAGTATCATCAAGATTGGGTAAAAAAATATTTGCTGGTATTTCGGAAATTCTTTATTTCTTAGAAGCTTGGCAACACCTCTCATTGAAAGTGCTTTTCCACAGTCTGTGCCTAGGCTACTTGAAGAGGAAACAAACCATAGAGACAAAACTCAGAACTCCTTTATTTTGTCAAGTTTCAAAGAGCTACTACAAACCATGTTGGATTTAGAGTTCCAAATTCCTCTATCTATATATGAGAGAACAGAGTGAAACCTAAATATAAAAACTGCTACTGTAGACGAACGCTTCAACCTAGAAGAACAAAATTTGGTGAGCCAAGTGGGATCTGTGTACTGATCATTACCACCAAGTATCATCAAGATTGGGTGAAAAAATATTTGCTGGTATTTCGGAAACTCGTTATTTCTTAGAAGCTTGGCAACCCATCTCAATGAAAGTACTTTTCCACAGTCTGTGCCTAGGGCTACTTGAAGAGGAAACAAACCATAGAGAAAAAACTCAGAACTTCTTTATTTTGTCAAGTTTCAAAGAGCTACTACAAACCATGTTGGATTTAGAGTTCCAAATTCATCTATCTATACAGGAGAGAACAGAGGGAAACCTAAATATAAAAACTGCTACTGTAGACGAACGCTTCAACCTAGAAGAACAAAATTTGGTGAGCCAAGTGGGATTTGTGTACTGATCCTTACCACCAAGTATCATCAAGATTGGGTGAAAAAATATTTTCTGGGATTTCGGAAACTCGTAATTTCTTAGAAGCTTGGCAACCCCTCTCAATGAAAGTGCTTTTCCACAGTCTGTGACTAGGGCTACTTGAAGAGGAAAGAAACCACAGAGACAAAACTGAGAACTCCTTTATTTTGTCAAGTTTCAAAGAGCTACTACAAACCATGTTGGATTTAGAGTTCCAAATTCATCTATCTATATTGGAGAGAACAGAGGGAAACCTAAATATAAAAACTGCTATTGTAGACGAACGCTTCAACCTAGAAGAACAAAATTTGGTGAGCCAAGTGGGATTTGTGTACTGATCATTACCACCAAGTATCATCAAGATTGGGTGAAAAAATATTTGGTGGTATTTTAGAAACTCGTTATTTCTTAGAAGCTTGGCAACCCATCTCAATTAAAGTGCTTTCCACAGCCTGTGCCTAGGGCTTCTTGAAGAGGAAACAAACCATAGAGACAAAACTGAGAACTCCTTTATTTTCTCTAGTTTCAAAGAGCTACTACAATCCATGGTGGATTTAGAGTTCCAATTCATCTATCTATGCAGGAGAGTACAGAGAGAAACCTAAATATAAAAACTGCTAAGGTAGACGAAAGCTTCCAACTAGAAGAACAAAATTGGGTGAGCCAAGTGGGATTTGTGTACTGATCATTAGCAACAAGTATCATCAAGATTGGGTGAAAAAATATTTGCTGGTATTTCGGAAACTCGTTATTTCTTAGAAGCTTCGCAACCCCTCTCAATGAAAGTGCTTTTCCACAGTCTGTGAATAGGGCTACTTGAAGAGGAAACAAACCATAGAGACAAAACTAAGAACTCCTTTATTTTGTCAAGTTTCAAAGAACTACTACAAACCATGTTGGATTTAGAGTTCCAAATTCATCTATCTATATAGGAGAGAACAGAGTGAAACCTAAATATATAAACTGCTACTGTAGACGAACGCTTCAACCTAGAAGAACAAAATTTGGTGAGCCAAGTGGGATTTGTGTACTGATCATTAGCAAAAAGTATCATCAAGATTGGGTGAATAAATATTTGCTGGTATTTCGGAAACTCGTTATTTCTTAGAAGCTTGGCAACCCCTCTCAATGAAAGTGCTTTTCCACAGTGTGTGCCTAGGGCTAATTGAAGAGGAAACAAACCATAGAGACAAAACTGAGAACTCCTTTTTTTTGTCTAGTTTCAAAGAGCTACTACAAACCATGTTGGATTTAGAGTTCCAAATTCATCTCTCTATATAGGAGAGCACAGAGTGAAACCTAAATATAAAAACTGCTACTGTAGACGAACGCTTCATCCTAGAAGAACAAAATTTGGTGAGCCAAGTGGGATTTGTGAACTGATCATTACCACCAAGTATCATCAAGATTGGGTGAAAAAACATTTGCTGGTATTTCAGAAACTCGTAATTTCTTAGAAGCTTGGCAACCCCTCTCAATGAAAGTTCTTTTCCACAGTCTGTGCCTAGGGCTAATTAAAGAAGAAACAAACCATAGTGACAAAACTGAGAACTCCTTTATTTTTTCAAGTTTCAAAGAGCTACTACAAACCATGTTGGATTTAGAGTTCCAAATTCATCTATCTATATAGGAGAGAACAGAGTGAAACCTAAATATAAAAACATCTACTGTAGATGAACGCATCAACCTAGAAGAACAAATATTTGGTGAGCCAAGTGGGATTTGTGTACGGATCATTACCACCAAGTATCATCAAGATTGGGTGAAAAAATATTTGCTGGTATTTTGGAAACTCGTTATTTCTTAGAAGCTTGGCAACCCATCTCAATGAAAGTGCTTCCACAGTCTGAGCCTAGGGCTACTTGAAGAGGAAACAAACCATAGAGACAAAACTGAGAACTCCTTTATTTTGAAAAGTTTCAAAGAGCTACTACAATGCATGTTTGGATTTAGAGTTCCAAATTCATCTATCTATATAGGAGAGAACAGAGAGAAACCTAAATATAAAAACTGCTACTGTAGAAGAACGCTTCAACCTAGAAGAACAAATTTGGTGAGCCAAGTGGGATTTGTGTACTGATCATTAGCAAAAAGTATCATCAAGATTGGGTGAAAAAATATTTGCTGGTATTTCGGAAACTCGTTATTTCTTAGACGCTTGGCAACCCCTCTCAATGAAAGTGCTTTTCCACAGTTGTGTGCCTAGGGCTAATTGAAGAGGAAACAATCCATAGAGACATAACTGAGAACTCCTTTATTTTGTCAAGTTTCAAAGAGCTACTACAAACCTTTGTTGGATTTAGAGTTCCAAATTCATCTATCTATACAGGAGAAAACAGAGGGAAACCTAAATATAAAAACCGCTACTGTAGACGAACGCCTCAACCTAGAAGAACAAAAATTTGGTGAGTCAAGTGGGATTTGTGTACTGATCATTACCACCAAGTATCATCAAGACTGGGTGAAAAAATATTTGCTGGTATTTCGGAAACTCGTAATTTCCTAGAAGCTTGGCAACCCCTCTCCATGAAAGTGCTTTTCCACAGTCTGTGCCTAGGGCTACTTGAAGAGGAAACAAACCATAGAGACAAAACTGAGAACTCCTTTATTTTGTCAAGTTTCAAAGAGCTACTACAAACATTGTTGGATTTAGAGTTCCAAATTCATCTATCTATATAGGAGAGAACAGAGTGAAACCTAAATATATAAACTGCTACTGTAGACGAACGCTTCAACCTAGAAGAACAAAATTTGGTGAGCCAAGTGGGATTTGTGTACTGATCATTAGCAAAAAGTATCATCAAGATTGGGTGAAAAAATATTTGCTGGTATTTCGGAAACTCGTTATTTCTTAGAAGCTTGGCAACCCCTCTCAATGAAAGTGCTTTTCCACAGTGTGTGCCTAGGGCTAATTGAAGAGGAAACAAACCATAGAGACAAAACTGAGAACTCCTTTTTTTTGTCTAGTTACAAAGAGCTACTACAAACCATGTTGGATTTAGAGTTCCAAATTCATCTCTCTATATAGGAGAGCACAGAGTGAAACCTAAATATGAAAACTGCTACTGTAGACGAACGCTTCATCCTAGAAGAACAAAATTTGGTGAGCCAAGTGGGATTTGTGAACTGATCATTACCACCAAGTATCATCAAGATTGGGTGAAAAAACATTTGCTGGTATTTCAGAAACTCGTAATTTCTTAGAAGCTTGGCAACCCCTCTCAATGAAAGTTCTTTTCCACAGTCTGTGCCTAGGGCTACTTAAAGAGGAAACAAACCATAGTGACAAAACTGAGAACTCCTTTATTTTTTCAAGTTTCAAAGAGCTACTACACAACCATGTTGGATTTAGAGTTCCAAATTCATCTATCTATATAGGAGAGAACAGAGTGAAACCTAAATATAAAAACATCTACTGTAGATGAACGCATCCACCTAGAAGAACAAAATTTGGTGAGCCAAGTGGGATTTGTGTACGGATCATTACCAACAAGTATCATCAAGATTGGGTGAAAAAATATTTGCTGGTATTTTGGAAACTCTTTATTTCTTAGAAGCTTGGCAACCCATCTCAATGAAAGTGCTTCCACAGTCTGTGCATAGGGCTACTTGAAGAGGAAACAAACCATAGAGACAAAACTGAGAACTCCTTTATTTTGTCAAGTTTCAAAGAGCTACTACAATGCATGTTGGATTTAGAGTTCCAAATTCTTCTATCTATATAGGAGGAGAACAGAGTGAAACCTTAATATAAAAAACTGCTACTGTAGACGAACGCTTCAACCTAGAGAACAAAATTTGGTGAGCCAAGTGGAATTTGTGTACTGATCATTAGCAACAAGTATCATCAAGATTGGGTAAAAAAATATTTGCTGGTATTTCGGAAATTCTTTATTTCTTAGAAGCTTGGCAACACCTCTCAATGAA
>NW_027516949.1:0-50825 GCF_048772815.1 Callospermophilus lateralis
TGGGCAGGGAGTGCAGAGGAGGTCTCCTGGGGGCCATGGGACAACACTGTGCTGGGCCGAGAGTACAGAGGAAGTCTCTTGGGGGCCATGGAACAGCACTGGGCTGAGCAGGGAGTGCAGAGGAGGTCTCAAATAAGCCTTGGGAAAGGACTTGGCTGGGCAGGGAGTGCAGAGGAAATCACCTGGGGGCCACAGGACAGCACTGGGCTGGGCAGGGAGTGCAGTGAAGGTCACCTGGGCGCCATGTGACAGCACTGGGCTGAGCAGAAAGTACAGAAGATGTCTCCTGGGGTCCATGGGACAGCACTGGGCTGGGAAGGGAGTGCAGAGGAGGTCTTCTGGGGGCCACGGTACAGCACTGGGCTAGGCACGGGGTGCAGAGGAGGCCTCCTGGCGGCCATGGGATAGCACTTGGCTGGGCAGAGAGTACAGAGGAGGTCTCCTAGGGGCCATGGGACAGCTCTGGGCAGGGCAGGGAGTGCAGAGGAGGTCTCCTGGCGGCCATGGGACTGCACTGGGGTGGCCAGGGAGTACAAGGCAGGTCGCCTGGGTGCCATGGGACAGCGCTGGGATGGGCAGGGAGTGCAGAGGAGTTCTCCACATGAGCCATGGGACAGCACTGGGATGGGCAGGGAGTGCAGAGGAGGTCTCCTGGGGGCCATGGGACAGCAATGGGCTGGGCAGAGAGTACAGAGGAGGTCTCTTGGGGCAATGGGACAGCAATGGGCTGGGCAGGGAGTGCAGAGGAGGTCTCCAAATAAGCCATGGGAAAGGACCTGGCTGGGCAGGGAGTGCAGAGGAAATCTCCTGGGGACCACGGGACAGCACTGGGCTGGGCAGTGAGTGCAGTAAAGGTCACCTGGGCGCCAAGGGGCAGCACTGCGCTGGGCAGAGGGTACAGAGGAGGTCTTTTGGGGGCCCCGGGACAGTATTGGGCTTGGCAGGGAGTTCTGAGGAGGTCTCCTGGCGGCCATGGGACAGCAAAGGGCTGGGCAGAAAGTACAGAGGAGGTCTCCTGGGGGCCACGGGACAGCACTTGGCTGGGCAGGGAGTTCTGAGGAGGTCTCCTGGCGGCCATGGGACAGCACTGTGCTGGGCATAGAGTACAGAGGAATTCTCCTGGGGGCCATGGGACAGCACTCGGCTGGGAAGCGAGTGCAGAGGAGGTCTCCTGGCAGACATGGGATAGCACTAGGCTCTGCAGGGAGTACAAAGCAGATCTCCTGGGTGCCATGGGACAGCGCTGGGATGGGCACAGAGTGTAGAGGATGTCTCTGGGGGCCATGGCAAAGCACCGGGCTGGGCAGGGAGTCCAGTGAAGGTCTCCTGGGCGCCATGGCACAGCACTCGGCTGGGCAGGGAGTGCAGAGGAGGTCTCCTGGGGCCATGGGACAGCACTGGGCTGGGCAGGGAGTGCAGAGGAGGTCTCCTGGGGGCCATGCGACAGCACTGGGCTGGGCAGAGAGTGCAGAGGAGGTCTCCTTGGGGCCATGGGTCAGCACTGGGCTGGGTAGAGAGTGCACAGAAGGTCCCCTGAGGGCCATGTGACAGCACTGGGCTGGGCAGGGAGTGCACAGAAGGTCACCTGGGGTCATGGGTCACCACTGGGATGGGTAGAGAGTGCAGAGAAGGTCTCCTGGGTGTCATGGGTCACCACTGTACTGGGCATAGAGTGCACAGAAGGTCACCTGGGGTCATGGGTCACCACTGGGCTGGGTAGAGAGTGCAGAGAAGGTCTCCTGGGGGCCTTGGGACAGCACTGGGCTGGGCAGGGAGTGCACAAAAGGTCACCTGGGGTCATGGGTCACCACTGGGCTGCGCAGAGAGTGCAGAGGAGGTCTCCTGGAGGTCATCGGACTGCACTGGGCTGGGCAGAGTGTACAGAGGTGGTCTCCTGGGGTCATGGGACAGCACTGGTCTAGGCAGGGAGTGCAGAGGAGGTTTCCAAATGAGCCATGGGACAGCACTGGGCTGGGCACAGAGTGCAGAGGATGTTTCCATATGAGCCATGGGACAGCACTGGGCTGGGCAGGGAGTGCAGAGGAGGTCTCCTGGGAGCCATGGGACAGCACTGGGCTGGGCAGGGAGTTCAGAGGAGGTCTCCGGGCGGTGATGGGACAGCAATGGGCAGGGCAGGGAGTGCAGGAGGTCTCCTGGGGTCCATGGGACAGCACTGGGCTGGGCAGCGAGTGCAAAGGAGGTTGTCTGGGGGCCATGGGACAGCACTGGGCTGGGCAGGGAGTGCAGAGGAGGTCTCCTGGGGGCTATGGTACAGCACTGGGCTGGGCAGAGAGTGCAGAGGAGATCTTCTGGTGGCCATTGGACAGCACTGGGCAGGGCAGGGAGTGCAGAGGAGGTCTTCTGGGGGCCACGCGACAGCAGTGGGCTGGGCACGGAGTGAAGAGGAGGCCTCCTGGCAGCAATGGGACAGCACTGGGCTTGGCAGAGATTACAGAGGTGGTCTCCTGGGGGCCATGTGACAGCTCTGGGCAGGGCAGGGAGTGCAGAGGAGGTCTCCTGGCGGCCATGGGACTGCACTGGTGTGGCCAGGGAGTACAAGGCAGGTCGCCTGTGTGCCATGGGACAGCACTGGGATGGGCAGGGAGTGCAGAGGAGTTCTCCACATGAGCCATGGGACAGCACTGGGATGGGCAGGGAGTGCAGAGGAGGTCTCCTGGGGACCATGGGACAGCAATGGGCTGGGCAGGTTGTGCAGAGGAGGTCTCCAAATAAGCCATGGGAAAGGACCTGGCTCGGCAGGGAGTGCAGAGGAAATCTCCTGGGGGCCACGGGACAGCACTGGGCTGTGCAGGGAGTGCAGTGAAGGTCACCTAGGTGCCAAGGGACAGCACTGGGCTGGGGAGAGAATACAGAGGAGGTCTTTTGGGGTCCCCGGGATAGTATTGGGCTGGGCAGGGAGTTCTGAGAAGGTCTCCTGGCGGCCATGGGACAGCACTGGGCTGAGCAGCAAGTACAGAGGACATCTGCTGGGGTCCATGGGACAGCACTGGGCTGGGCAGGGAGTGCAGAGGAGGTCTTCTCGGGGCCACGGTGCAGCACTTGGCTGGGCAGGGAGTTCTGAGGAGGTCTCCTGGCGTCCATGGGACAGCACTGGGCTGGGCAGAGAGTCCAGAGGAGGTCTCCTGGGGGCGATGGGACAGGACTCGGCCTTGCAGCGAGTGCAGCGGAGGTCTCCTGGCGGCCATGGGACAGCACTGGACTGGCCAGGTAGTACAAGGCAGGTCTTCTGGGGGCCATGGGACAGCAATGGGCTGGGCAGGGAGTGCAGAGGAGGTCTCCAAATGAGCCAAGTGACAGCACGGTGCTGGGCAGGGAGTTCAGAGGAGGTCTCCAAATGAGCCATGGGACAGCCCTGGGCTGGGCAGGGAGTGCAGAGGAGGTCTCCTGGGGTCCATGGGACAGCACTGGACTGTGCAGGGAGTACAAGGCAGGTCTTCTCGGGGCCATGGGACAGCACTGGACTGGGCCGGGAGTGCAGAGGAGGTCTCCTGGGGGCCATGGGACAGCACTGGGCTGAGCAAAGTGTACAGAGGAGGTCTCCTGGGGTCCATGGGACAGCACTGGGCTGGGCAGGGAGTGCAGTGAAGGTCACCTGGGCGCCATGGGACAGCACTGGGCTGGGCAGAGAGTACAGAGGAGGTCTCCTGGGGTCCATGGGACAGCACTGGGCTCAGAAGGGAGTGCAGAGGAGGTCTTCTGGGGGCCACACGACAGCAGTGGGCTGGGCACGGAGTGAAGAAGAGGCCTCCTGGCAGCCATGGGACAGGACTGGACCGGGCAGAGAGTACAGAGGAGGTCTCCTCGGGGCCATGGGACAGCTCTGGGCAGGGCACGGAGTGCAGAGGAGGTCTCCTGGCGGCCATGGGACTGCACTGGGGTGGCCAGGGAGTACAAGGCAGGTCCCCTGGGTGCCATGGGACAGCGCTGGGATGGGCAGGGAGTACAGAGGAGTTCTCCACATGAGCCATGAGACAGCCCTGGGATGGGCAGGGAGTGCATAGGAGGTCTCCTGGGGGCCATGGGACAGCACTGGGCTGGGCAGAGAGTACAGAGGAGGTCTCTTGGGGCTATGGGACAGCAATGGGCTGGGCAGGGAGTGCAGAGGAGGTCTCCAAATAAGCCATGGGTAAGGACCTGGCTGGGCAGGGAGTGCAGAGGAAATCTCCTCGGGGCCACGGGACAGCACTGGGCTGGGCAGGGAGTGCAGTGAAGGTCACCTGGGCGCCAAGGGACAGCACTGGGCTGGGCAGATAATACAGAGGAGGTCTTTTGGAGGCCCCGGGACAGTATTTGGCTTGTCAGGGAGTTCTGAGGATGTCTCCTGGGGGCCATGGGACAGCACTGGGCTGAGCAGCGAGTAGAGAGGAGGTGTCCTGGGGTCCATGGGACAGCACTGGGCTGGGCCGGGAGTGCAGAGGAGTTCTTCTGGGGGCCACGGGACAGTACTTGGCTGGGCCGGGAGTTCTGAGGAGGTCTCCTGGCGGCCATGGTACAGCACTGGGCTGGGTAGAGAGTACAGAGGAGGTCTTCTGGTGGCCAGTGGACAGCACTGGGCTGGGCAGGGAGGGCAGAGGAGGTCTTCTGTGGGCCACGCGACAGCAGTGGGCTGGGCACGGAGTGAAGTGGAGGCCTCCTGGCAGCCATGGGACAGCACTTGGCTTGGCAGAGATTACAGAGGAGGTCTCCTGGGGGCCATGGGACAGCTCTGGGCAGGGCAGGGAGTGCAGAGGAGGTCTCCTGGCGGCCATGGGACTGCACTGGTGTGGCCAGGGAGTACAAGGCAGGTCGCCTGTGTGCCATGGGACAGCGCTGGGATGGGTAGGGAGTGCAGAGGAGGTCTCCTGGGGGCCATGGGACAGCACTGGGCTGGGCAGCAAGTGCAGAGGAGGTCTCCAAATAAGCCATGGGAAAGGACCTGGCTGGGCAGGGAGTGCAGAGGAAATCTCCTCGGGGCCACGGGACAGCACTGGGCTGGGCAGGGAGTGCAGTGAAGGTCTCCTGGGCGCCAAGGGACAGCACTGGGCTGGGCAGAGAATACAGAGGAGGTCTTTTGGGGGCCCCGGGACAGTATTGGCCTTGGCAGGGAGTTCTGAGGATGTCTCCTGGCGGCAATGGGACAGCACTGGGATGGGCAGAGAGTACAGAGGAGGTCTCCTGGGGGCAATGGGACAGCACTGGGCTAAGCAGCGAGTACAGAGGAGGTCTCCTGGTGTCCATGGGACAGCACTGGGCTGGGCAGGGAGTGCAGAGGAGGTATTCTGGGGGCCACGGGACAGCACTTGGCTGGGCAGGGAGTTCTGAGGAGGTCTCCTGGCGGCCATGGGACAGCACTGGGCTCGGCAGAGAGTACAGAGGAGGTCTCCTGGGGGCCATGGGACAGCACTCGGCTGGGCAGCGAGTGCAGAGGAGATCTCCTGGCGGCCATGGGAGAGCATTGTGGTGGCCACGTAGTAAAGGGCAGATCTCCTGGGTGCCATGGGACAGCGCTGGGATGGGCACGGAGTGCAGAGGAGGTCTCTGGGGGCCATGGCACAGCACTGGGCTGGGCAGGGAGTGCAGTGAAGGTCTCCTGGGCGCCACGGCACAGCACTGGGCTGGGCAGGGAGTGCAGAGGAGGTCTCCTGGGGTCCATGGGACAGCACTGGGCTCGGCAGAGAGTACAGAGGAGGTTGTCTGGGGTCCTAGGGACAGCACTGGGCTGGGCAGGGAGTGCAGAGGAGGTCTCCAAATAAGCCTTGGGAAAGGACTGGGCTGGGCAGGGAGTGCAGAGGAAATCACCTGGGGGCCACAGGACAGCACTGGGCTGAGCAGGGAGTGCAGTGTAGGTCACCTGGGCGCCATGTGACAGCACTGGGCTGACCAGAAAGTACAGAGGATGTCTCCTGGGGTCCATGGGACAGCACTGGGCTGGGAAGGAGTGCAGAGGAGGTCTTCTGGGGGCCACGGAACAGCACTGGGCTGTGCACGGAGTGCAGAGGAGGCCTCCTGGCGGCCATGGGACAGCACTGGGCTGGGCAGAGAGTACAGAGGAGGTCTCCTGGGGGTTATGGGACAGCACTGGGCCGGACAGGGAGTGCAGAGGAGGTCTCCTGGCGACCATGGGGTTGCACTGGGGTGGCCAGGGAGTACAAGGTAGGTCTCCTGGGTGCCATGGGTCAGCGCTGGGATGGGCAGGGAGTGCAGAGGTGTTCCCCAAATGAGCCATGGGACATCTCTGGGATGGGCAGGGAGTGTAGAGGAGGTCTTCTGGGGGCCATGGGACAGCACTGGGCTTGGCAGAGAGTATAGAGGAGGTCTCCTGGGGGCCATGGGACAGCAATGGGCTGGGCACGGAGTGTAGAGTAGGTCTCCAAATAAGCCATGGGAAAGGACCTCGCTGGGCAGGGAGTGCAGAGGAAATCTCCTCGGGGCCACGGGACAGCACTGGACTGGGCAGGGAGTGCAGTGAAGGTCACCTGGGTGTCGTCGGACAGCACTGGGCTGGGCAGGGAGTGCAGAGGAGGTCTCCTGGGGGCCATGGGACAGCACTGGGCTGGACAGAGCGTACAGAGGTGGTCTTTTGGGGGCCATGGACAGCACTGGGCTGGACAGGGAGTTCAGAGGAGGTCTCCTGGGGGCCTTGGGACAGCACTGGGCTCTGCAGGAAGTGCAGAGGAGGTCTCCTGGGGCCATGGGACAGCACGGGGCTTTGCAGGGAGTGCAGAGGAGGTCTCCTGGGGGCCATGGGACAGCACTGGTCTGCGCAGGGAGTGCAGAGGAGGTCTCCTGGGGGCCATGGGACAGCACTGGGCTGGGCATGGAGTGCAGAGGAGGTTGTCTGGGGGCCATGGGACAGCACTGGGCTGGGCAGGGAGTGCAGAGGAGGTCTTCTGGGGGCCATGGGACAGCACTTGGCTGGGCAGGGAGTGCAGAGGAGGTCTCCTGGGGGCCATGGTACAGCACTGGGCTGGGCAGAGAGTGCAGAGGAGATCCTCTGGGGGCCATTGGACAGCACTGGGCTGGGAAGGGATTGCAGAGGAGGTCTCCACATGAGCCATGGGACAGCACACGCTAGGCAGGGAGTGCAGAGGAGGTCTCCTGGCGGCCATGGGACAGCACTGGGCTGGCCAGGGAGTACAAGGGAGGTCTCCTGGGGGCCATGGTACAGCGCTTGGTTGGGCAGGGAATGCAGAGGAGGTCTCCTGGAGGTCATGGGACTGCACTTGGCTGGGCAGAGTGTACCGAGGTGGTCTCCTGGGAGTCATTGGAAAGCAGTGGTCTAGGCAGGGAGTGCAGAAGAGGTTTCCAAATGAGCCATGGGACAGCACTGGGCTGGGCAGGGAGTGCAGAGGATGTTTCCAAATGAGCCATGTGACAGCACTGGCCTTGGCCGGGAGTGCAGTGGAGGTCTCCTGGGGGCCATGGGACAGCACTGGGCTGGGCAGATAGTACAAGGCAGGTCTCCTGGGGTCCATGGGACAAGCTGGGATGGGCAGGGAGTGCAGAGGAGGTTTCTGGGGGCATGGAATAGCACTGGGCTGGTCAGGGAGTGCAGAGGAGGTCTCCTGGGGGCCATGGGACAGCACTGGGCTGGTCAGGGAGTGCAGAGGAGGTCTCCACATGAGCCATGGGACAGCACTGGGATGGGCAGGGAGTGCAGAGGAGTTCTCCAAATGAGCCATTGGACAGCACTGTAATGGGCAGGGAGTGCAGACGAGGTCTCCTGGGGGCCATGGGACAGCACGGGGATGGGCAGAGCGTACAGAGGAGGTCTCTTGGGTGCTATGGGACACCACTGGGCTGTTCAGGGAGTGCAGAGGAGGTCTTCTGGGGGCCATGGGACAGCACTTGCCTGGGCAGGTATTGCAGAGGAGGTCTCCTGGGGGCCATGGTACAGCACTGGGCTGGGCAGAGAGTGCAGAGGAGATCTTCTGGGGGCCATTGGACAGTCCTGGGCTGGGCAGAGAGTACAGAGGAGGTCTCCTGAGGGCCATGGCACAGCACTGGGCTGGGCAGGGAGTGCACAGAAGGTCCCCTGGGGTCATGGTTCACTACTGCGCTGGGAAGATTGTGCAGTGAAAGTCTCCTGGGGGTCATTGGTCACCACTGGGCTGTCCAGAGAGTAGACAGAAGGTCACCTGGGGTCATGGGTCACCCGTGTGCTGGGTAGAGAGTGCAGAGAATGTCTCCTGGGGGCCTTGGGACAGCACTGGGCTGGGCAGGGAGTGCACGGAAAGTCACCTGGGGTCATGGGTCACCACTAGGGTGGGTAGGGAGTGCAGAGGAGGTCTCCTGGGGTCCATGGGACAGCACTGGGTTGTGCAGGGTGTGCAGAGGAGGTCTCCTGTGGGCCATGGGACAGCACTGGGCTGGGCAGGGAGTGCAGAGGAGGTCTCCTGGGGGCCATGGGACAGCACTGGGCTGGGCAGAGAGCACAGGGGAGGTCTCCTGGGGGCCATGGGACAGCACTGGGCTCTGCAGAGAGTACAGAGGAGGTCTCCTGGGGGCCATGGGGCAGCACTGGGTAGGGCAGGGAGTGCAGAGGAGGTCACCTGTGGCCATGGGACAGCACTGGGCTGCACAGGGAGTGCAGAGGAGGTCTCCTGGGGGCCATGGGACAGCACTGGGCTGGGCAGGGAGTGCAGAGGAGGTCTCCTTGGGGCCATGGGATAGTACTGGCCTGGGCAGAGAGTACAGAGGAGGTCTCTTGAGGGCCACGGGACAGCACTGGGCTGGTAAAGGAGTGCAGAGAAGGTCTCCTGAGGGCCATGCGACAGCACTGGGTGGGCAGGGAGTACAGAGGAGGTCTCCTGGGGGCCATGGGACAGCGCTGGGCTGGGCAGAGAGTGCACAGAAGATCACCTGGGGTCATGGTTCACCACTGGGCTGGTCAGAGAGTGCACAGAAGGTCACCTGGGGTCATGGGTCACCACCGGGCTGGGCAGGGAGTCCATAGGAGGTCTCCAGATGGTTTATGGGACAGCACTGGGCTTGGCAGGGGATGCTGAGGAGGTCTCGTTGTGGGTCGTTAGACAACAGTGGCTTGGAAGTCAGTGCATCATTGTCTCCTGATGGGCCATGGGGTAGCACTGAGTATTGAGTGTAGCCGAGTTCTCCTGGTGGGCTGTGGGTCAGGGTGAGGCTACACACCATATGCAGGGACACCTCCAGAGGGCTGGTAGCAGCTGAGCATGGTGCAGGGTGGAGCAGAGGGGAGAAGTGGCAGGCACAGCATGACACATGTGGCACTTGGATCAGAGAGGGCCAGGCAGAGCTGTGGCCAGGGACTTGGCCTCTGCCCCAGAATAGGGACCTGTGCTTCTGAGTTCATCCCACTCTGCTGAGACCAGCATTCCCGGTGCTGCGCTGCACTTGGTCCACCTCCCTTGCTTGCACATTCATCTGAGTTCAGTCATCTTCCAAGGCTCTTCCTCCCAACCTTGAGGGAATCTTGAGTTTTCACACTGGATTTCTGAACTGCAGGCGGCAAAGGGGTCCAGATACTGCTGCCCTCCATCCCCCACAGCCATCCTTGGCCCCAAGGTGGCTTGAATATCCACCTGTTCTCAGCAGGTCAGGAAGAGAGGAAGCTGGTCTCAGATTCTGAACAAGCTCAAGTGGGTCATGTGTTTGTGGTGTCATGTGGCTTTGGCCAGGAGTGTGAAGGACAATAAAGACCATTGGAAATGCCACACAGACAGGGCCACCCATCTTGTCTGAGGGGGCTGGGGGAGGAGTCCACACTCACTGGGCCCTGTTGTGGGCGAGGCTGAGTAGTGACAGTGCCACGTGTGGCTCACACTCTCACCTCAGAGTCCTCTCCCAGATGATCCCAGGAACAGGAAGGCAGTGTGCCAAGCTGCTCTGATGTCACTCACTCTCTCTCTCTTTTTTTAGTTGTATATGGACACAATATCTTTGTTTATTTATTTCTATGCAGTGCTGAGGATCGAACCCAGTGCCTCACATATGCAAGGCAGGCGCTGTCTTACTGAGCCACAGCCCAACCCCTGATGTCTGGGAGCAGGAATAAGTTCTCTACTTCAAAATCTGTTTCTGTGATCTGTTAATTGGAAATGCCCCAGTGTCTGCTGGCCCATCTCTCAGACACAGTAGAAGGTAGTCCTCCAACATCCCGAGGGACAGGGACACTGGGGCCAAAGCCCAGATACATCCACAGCAGGACTGGTAGCCCCTTGTGGCATGCTGGAATCCCCTTGTCCCTGCTTCCCACTGCTCTGCTATCCCAGAGGGGATGGCCAAGCTGGCTGGAGGGGCCTCTGTGGTCAGGGCTGCTCCAGGACCACTCGGAGTTCCTCTCCAGCTCAGAAATGGGGTGAGCAGGGGAGGAAGGAGGTGCAAGCTCCACAGCCACAGGGAGCAGCCCTCCCACCCAGCCCCTCGCCTGTGCCATGTCCAGCCCAGTGGAGGTCACTGTCCACCCTCCGCCTGTCCAGCTTCTCACAGGGAAGGAAAGAAGGTGGGTTGGCAGCAGGTGTTTGTAGGCAACTCAGTACTCTGAAAGTCTCCACCTGGCTCTCAGCTGTCGGCAGACTCCAGAAGCTTGGTGTGTGCCGCCCAGTTCCAGCCTTGCATCACTGAGGCCAGGTACCCAGTGTCCAACATCACATCCACCCAGCTGCTTCAAGTTAACCAGGATATAGGCGGGATGTCTGAGGGGCTGATTCCAGTTGCGGGTTCAGAGTTCACCTCTGCAGCTGAGGACCTGAAGCCCCCTCTCTCTCCGTCCTGATTTTCAGGAAAGAGCTGTTGGGGCTGGGCCTCTCTCCACAGCCTTTCTCCACTCTGCTAATGGCGCAGCTCTGCCTGGGTCCGGGGTTCCCCACATGGCTTCCTGGAGGAAAGTCAAGGTTTCTCCTGAGGCCAGCTGGTGCCGCTAGGTGGGAGTAGCTCTGGGGAAAGATCACTTTAGAAGTGATAGCATAGCCAATAAAAACAAAACCTGACAAATTGAATCAGATCAAATTAAACATCTTCTGCCCAACCAAGGAAATATCAACAGAGTAAAGAGACAACTTCCAGAAGGAGAGAAAATGTTTGCAAGCTATTCATCTAACAACTGAATAGCCAAAAAATCTAAAACATGGACCAAAGACCTAAGTAGACATTTCTTACAAGAAGATACTTGAGTTGTACCACTGTAGGGACCCAGCAAGAGGCAGCCACAGCCACCCACCTCACCAAGGACACCTACCCACAGGACCTGGCCCAAGACCTGCACCCTGCCCAGGCCCCAGTCTCTGTGGCACACACAGGCTGGCAATATTCAAGGCTCAGAAGCTTCTGGGCCCTAAAAGAATAAAAGGAAGAAAACACAAAAGAAATTCTGGGAACAGAAATAGAAGGCTGGGAGCAAGGCCAACTCCTTTGGGGAGAAGTCTCCCGTTACTCATGGGTCCAAGAAGCCAACAGCGACCAAAGAGGAGGAGGATTATGGTGGGATAGAGTGGCAGACTCTCTCTTTGCAAGGGAGGTCCTGCAATAGTGCTATGGGAAAAGATCCAGCAGGCCAGGGACCAGGGTAGCCTTAAGAAGCTGCCCACTGCCGTTCTGGATAAAAGGCAACAGAGAAAGGAACGGAACCAAAAAGGGCCTGGTGGAACGGAGAAGGCAACAAAGACAGAGGAGGCAGCCAGGCTTCCCTGGAAATGGCCAGCAAGGGCCACGGGAGCTGGTGTTCATCTGCATTAAGGTGGAGCTGTGTGAGGAGGTGCCGGCCAGCAAGGCCCTGTAGAGGAAAGAGAAGAGCAGAAGAGGAAAGGAGGGCTGGGGCTGGGGGCTCAGAGGTAGAGCGCTCGCCTGTCATGCGTGAGGCACTGGGTTCAATCCTCAGCACCACATAAAAATAAAATGAAGGTATTGTATCCGCGTAAACTAAAAATAAATATTAAAAAATGAAGAAGAGGAAAGGAACCCTCACACCAGTGATTCTCAAGAACTCTCTGCAGCATCTCGAGCATCAGCGGGCACAGCAAGGCCCACTGGAGAGCTACAGAGGGAGCCGACTGCAGGGCAGGTCCAGATCTGGACAAAATGAAGTGGACCACCTCTCTGGGCAAGGTGGTGAAGGTCCACAACAATGCACACCTGGGCAGGCCCCAAAGCCAAGGAGAAGCCCAGGAGCAGACACGGGAGCAGCACCAGTGGAGAAGTGCTCATTCGTGGGGGGAAGCAGCAGCCACAGGATGTGGCCTCTCTGGGCAAGCACTATTGGTATAAATACAAACCTACAGGGCTGAGGTTGCAGCTCAGTGGTAGAATGCTTGCATAGCACATTTGAGGCACTGGATTTGATTCTCCACACCACATAAAATAAATAAATAAAATAAAGGTATTGTGTCTATCTACAACTAAAAATATTTTTAAATACAAATGTAAATATATCATGTATGCATAAATACATGCAATTTTAAAATACATAC
Organism: Callospermophilus lateralis; assembly: GCF_048772815.1. NCBI lineage: Eukaryota > Metazoa > Chordata > Mammalia > Rodentia > Sciuridae > Callospermophilus > Callospermophilus lateralis. Next base: position 12,444 of record NW_027516949.1, read on the forward strand.
AATTTTACAGCCATTTTAGAAAACTAAACTAAAAGAAATAAAGACAGAAAGCCAGTTGCCTGTGGGTGTAGAAATCACCTACAGAGCTGCAGCCCAGCCTTGTCCTCATCCTTGACTTCTCAAAGCTCCTGCCCAAGGGCAGAGGGGCTGCTGCTGCTCCAGCCCCTTCTGGGATGCAGGGAGGGCAGGGATGAGGCTTGACATCTAGTCTGCACAGTTCTCCCTCACCCACAGCACCACCTGGCTCGACACTCAATGTCTCCTCTGGGTGCCTTGGTCAAAGTGTGTGGCAAAGGAGCCATGCTCACCTCAAAGCCAGGAAGCAGGAAGAGAGGGGGAGGCTGCAGGGAAGATGCACCTTTTCAGGGCAGCCCCCAGGGACTAGTCCCCTCCAGCCACACTCAGTTTCCACCCAGTCAGTCCATTCTGAGAGGGATGGGTTAGGTCACAGCTCTAACAATCCAATCATTTATTTCACCTCTGAACATTCCTGCATTAACACAGGAGCACTGGGGAGACACCTCACATCCAAACCCTGACAGGGGCTAATGTGTCTGGGCCACCAGTGTATCCCCAGCACCTAGTGATGGACGGACGAAAGGATGGAGAAAAAGAGGAAGGGAATAAAAGACAGGAGTCACAGACCTTCCCCAATAGTGGCCATGAGTACACCTATGGTGGCACAGGAGGTGTGCACCTCACAAGGGCCCCCCAGGCAGCAGGCAGGTCCTGCTGGTGAGCCCAGAAAGGACAGTGTGGCTGATGCTGACTGGCAAGTGGCCTCTGCTCACTGACCCATCCACCTGGTTGAAGGCAGGCTGAGCTCTCAGCACTCCCTCGGATGCATGCCTAGCAGAGAACTCTGTAATGGCAGGTGGTCATGGGGCTGGCAGAGGCCAAGAGGGGCAGCCACAGCACATGAGCCACAGGAGAGAAGAGAGGGGTCAGAGTCCTGCGGCCCACCAACCTCTAGAAGTCCCAAGGAGGCAGGAAGCAGGAGGGGACAAGAAGACCTGGCTCCTGTGGAAGTGGGCAGTTCTGCAGGACATGGGATTGACTGGGTGACAACAAATGATCCTCCTGCCTCAGCCTCCTGAGTGCTGGGACTATAGGCTGCACCCAGCTAATGAAAAGTCTAACATAAAAAATGATTTCCGGGGCTGGGGATGTGGCTCAAGAGTAGCACGCTCGCCTGGCATGTGTGTGGCCTGGGTTTGATCCTCAGCACCACATACAATCAAAGATGTTGTGTCTGCCGAAAACTAAAAAAAAAAAATTAATAAATATTTTTTTAAAAAATGATTTTCTAGCTGGGCATGGTGGCCACACCTGTAATCCGAGCAACTCGGGTGGCTGAAGCAGGAGGTTAACATTTTGAGGCCAGCCTGGGCAACTTAACAAGACCCTGTCTCAAATAAAAATCAAAAGAGCTGAGGATACAGCTCAACAGTAGAATGCCCTTGAGTTCAATTCCCGCACCCCATCCCATACACACACACACACACACACACACAGTTTCCCAGAAAAGAGGAATGGAGAGAAACTCTAGATGTGCAGACATGGCTCCTTTAGAGAGTGGTATGCATGGAAAGGGTGAACCACAAAGGAATTTAGAAGGAAAGAGGAGAGGGACGTGATTGTCCCAAGAACGCAACTCCAGGAACAGAAAAGAAAGGGCAGCGTCCAGCCCTGCAGCAATCCCTCCAGTGCTTGGACTGCTCAGACCTGACCTCACTGCCCTCTTCCTGCTGCTGTCCCCAGAACAAAAGTCAGGAGGAGGCATGGGAGGGGGCTCCTACCTGAATTCCTCCCACCAGCTTGTCTTCTGTGAGGCCCGCCAAGCAAGGTTTTTGTGTGCCAAACTTGTGTTTTAAAAATAGGCTCATGTGTTAATGTTCTAAGTAGCAAGTATGATTCTGAAGGCCCTTTCTGCAGGGACGGCCATGTGGTGTTCCCCAGGCAACTGACACGGGACCTCCTTTGCCACACCTGGAAGCCAAGTCACCACTGAAGGGAGACAGTGCTGGCCTCCAGTTCCATGACTCTCCCTTCCTCATGACACCAGAACAAACCAGGTCCCCACCTCTCCTGGATATCATGGGGAGGGGCCAGGTTTCTTCTCTGAAGGATATGCCTCAAGGCCTTGAGAACCCTCAGTTCCCAGCCTGTGGAGCTGCTGGAGGGATCTGGGAAGAGTTCCACTGGAAGCCCCTGGTCCCTCTGGGGTGTGGGATGGAGAGAGTCTAGTGAAAGAAGTGTCTGCAGAGCCATGGGGGTCGGGGAGTACTGGGGAGACAAGTCTGTGAGGGAGCAACTGTCCACTGCATAGAGGGAGCTGTCTTGGAGCCAGTGGGGCAGTCAGGTGAGTGTATGATTCTGAGAGGGAGGGGGCTAGGCAGGCAAATCTGTTTACTTGGACATGTCAGGGTATGGTGTATCTCAGGGGGTGCTGGCCCCTGGCCAGATGAAAGTGTCCACAGGTATCTCCTCTGCAGTCCAGTCTTTGTGCTCATCCCTGGTTGAAAAAGGACCACATGTCACTGGGGAGAGGAGCACAGCTTTGGAGGTTAGTCTAAAATGGCTTCCATCTATTGTTATGGGGGCAGATGGCTGAGTTCAAGCACTCAGGCTATAACAGTAGGAGCAGGCAGACCCAGGTGCCTCTTCACCCAGCGTCCTGAGCTGCTGCTGAGAAAAGCCTGGGTCCTGGCAGCCAGCAGAGCAGGTGGGCACTGTCTGGACCACGCTCCCTATAAGGAGAAACTGGGGTTGGCTTCAGATGAAAGAGGGGTAGGTTTATGGGGTCAAATAATGATAATAGTGATCCCTCCCACCTGAGTCCCAGGAGCCTATCTGAAGGGAACCCCTGTGGGATGAGGAAGGATTGAAGGAAATGCCAGCCCACACCCATGGGCTACAGTCTCGTGCCAACCTAGCAAGGCACCCAGGACAGCAGTTCAAGCAGCAGACACACATCCCTCACGGCCCTGGGGGCTGGAGTCTGAGATGGAGGTGCTACAGGCTGGCTGTCCCTAAGGCCACTCTACAGGGCTTGCAGGTGCCCTCTGTCCCCTATGTCCGCTGTGAGTCTATCCTACTCTCCTCAGGAGGCCTACTGGACTAGGGCCTCACTTAACTTTGATTGCCTCTTTGAAGATCCTGCTCTACATAGCCATATCCTGGAGGACTGGGGATTAGGCCTCCAACAAATGAATCTGAGGGAACACAACACATGATACACCAAGCAGAGATTTGAGGGGACAGGTGGGTGCTATGTTTCCCCAAATCCACAGGCTGAAGCCTAACCCCAAGGGGCAGCATTTGGAAGTGGGCCCCCTGAGGAGGTGATTAAATGGCCCTTTCAGAAATTGACCCAGCTCACATAGTAGACTTGGACCTCCAGACCCCAGAACCTGGGGGAAATCATTCCTGCTCTGCGCCATCTGTGGCATTTTGTCACAGCAACCTTAGCAAACTAAGACAGTGGTACCCAGAGAAAGCAAGAAGCTGCATGGAACCCTTGGGCTGTGGTGCTCTCCACCCTGGGCTATGGAGCAGGAAACAGGTGGCCTATACAGAGAAGCAGTGGGAACAAGTTTGGACAGGCTGAGCCTGGTTGTCTCTGGGCTCCAGGTGTGACTAGTGATGGAATGGCCATCACAGCAGCTTGAAGGTCACCTCCAGTGCTCAGTCCACAAAGTCCCTCTTGCCCCTACAACAGGCCAGTCCCTGTACATGAAGGCCTGGCTCTGCCCAGAACTTGTCAGAACCCCTTGACTATTGGCACACTGGACTCTTGTTAATGAAACAAGAGGCTGTGGCCTGGGGAGAGAGAGGAGGAGGTGAGAGACAGAACAGATGTGGGGTGTGGACGCTCTAGCCATTACTTCTGCCCCTCAGCAGGGGAAGCCTGAAGCCCAGCAGCATCCTGTGGGGTCCCAACTTTCCTCCTAAATTGTGTCACTCTGGAAAGGGAACAGCAGTGGGTGGCCAGCACCAACTCTGGTACTCAGGAGTTGCCTTCTGGAAATGTCCAGAGGCTCTGGCCCAGGTCTGATGCTTTCGGCTGGGCACCTGCGAGGGCTGGTGTCTGGCCATGGGCAGAGATGACATCCCTGTGGTACTGCAGAGGTATCAATGTGAATGTGGGCAGGGCAATGCCAGAGCCAGGGTGGGAGAGGCCTCATTCTAATAGGTGTGGTCTCATCACTAACTGATGAGGCTTTGTCTTGAGTGGGCGTGGTCTCACCCTAGTGGGTGGGGCCTTCCTGGGTGGGTGGGGCTCGTTTGGGGTAGAAGGGCCTCTGTCCTGGCCGGGTGAGACTCCCTCTGGGGTCCTTTTGTTCTGGAAACTCCAGGCGAGTTTCTTTTTCTCCATTTGTCACAGGCGGGCTGTCCCACGCACTTCCCCGGTCAGCTGTGTGCTGACCAAGGAAGCCCGCCTCCCGGGTGTCCGCCGGAACCTCTGGCCTTTCCTCCCTGGCCTCTGCGAACCTCAGTCAGAGGCCGGGCTTTCTTCCCTCATCCCAGGGGCGGCATGTTCCCCTGCAGCTCTCTCCTCCGTTTCCCTCAGACCCGGCTTCCTTGGGCTTCTCCCCGACACGCGCCTGGAGCATGTGTTCATGGCTCCCATCCTGCGCCTCCCACTCTCGGGAGCCCCCCAGTGCCGGCCTTCCAGACCAGCTGTCTTCGCAGAGGCATCTTCAGTGCCCACTAAACCCCTCCCCTGGCTTCCCCCATGGAAATGGCGGGCAGGGGTGCAGGTGCTGGACTCCGCTGGAGGTGGCCCACAGGGCCTGCCCTGGTGCTCTGGCCCTGCCCACGTCCCTCGTCCCCACATCCTCTGGCTCTGGCAAACTGTGTCCACAAGCAGAGAGCTCTTCTGAGCCCCTGAGTCTTTTGAGTCCCGCGGTGGTAAGGGGCACCCCCAGCCACACTCAGCTGCTCACACTGCGACCCCTCAGGCTGACTGTACCCACCTGTTGACCTCAATGTTCTCATTCTCCGCTCCTGCCCTGCTGACCTCCCTACTGTCCCAGGCACCACTCAGACTTCACATTCACTGTTCCTCTGCAGGCAGCCATGTCCAGAGCGTTGCCACCCACCACCTAGGTTTCCATTCAAATGTTCTTTGTTTGTTTTACTTAGTTATACATGACAGTACAATGATCTTGACATATCATAAATTTGAAGCAGATGGGATATAATTTCTCATTTTTCTGAGTATATAGGTTGCAGAATCACATTGGTCATGCAGTCATATATATTCACACAGTAATAATAATGTCTGTTTCATTCTATATTCTTCTTATCTCCCCCACCCCTTCCATTCAAATGTCACTCCTTCCAAGGAGTTGCCTGACCATCCAACCTCACTTCCCAGGCCCTGCAAACATCTCCTTGGTATTTCCTTCCCTGCACTATGATCTGAATCTTCCTGTAGGTGGTGGTTTTTGTTCATGGTCTGTTTCCCTCTGGAGCACATGTTCCCCGGCCCAGGAAGGTGCCTGTGTTGTGAAGTGTCAGGAGTTCATGGGCAGCCACCGTCTCACATGCTGCCTCTCATGCCTACACACACCAAGCAGCCTTATGCTCCCAACCAAGTCTTTGCACTGCTCTCATCATCAGGAGCATCCATGCTCCTGGGTGAGTCACCTGGTACCATGCAACCAAGTAGCCCTGTAGGGAAGTTCTAGACTTATTCTTTTCCCTCTCAAGTTTTGATAATTTTAAGATACGAAGGAAACGGAGCAACAGACAGATTAATGGGGAAGTTATGTGGTAATTTAGGCACTATATGCCTAAACACAGGAGCAGGATGGTGGATGGGGGCTTTGGGTTCCTAGGGCCCAGGCAGTGGTGCTGGCTGCAGAAGCTTGGGGGAGGTGCAGAGGGAGCCAGGGTTGTCCTGTTGTCTGATAACTTCCACAGCACAGCCACATGTGACCACCTCTGACTGGGCAGGTGCAGAGCCCCATCTTCTTTCTGCAGAAGAAACTTTTCCAGGCAGAAAGGGAATGAGTGTCAAACAGGAAGTCCTATCTGCATCTGCCATTTTTCCTAGTATGGATGGATGTAAATCTCAGTTACAAAATAGCATCTTTTCAGCAGCTTCTCAGTATTTCACCTTGAAATATGCCAAAGACATGCTTCAGGGTGGCATGTTTCTGGCCCCATGCCCCCAAACATAAAACAATAAGCATTGATTATCTTACACCTGCTTTGGATCAGAATCTGAGGTGTGGTTTGGCCAGCTACCCAGGCCCGAGGTCTCTGTGGCCAGGGCTGCAGTCTCATTTGAAGGCTAGGCTGGGAACTCCACTTCCAAGCTCCCTCCTGTGGCTGTGGACAGACCTGGGCTGTGGACCAGCCTCTTCTGGGGCTGCCTCAGCACATGGTAAGTGGCTTCCCTGAGGATGAAAGTAAAGCCAGAATGTTTTTACAATGTCAAAGACAAGGTTGGACACTGAGCTGGGGGCTAAGCTGAACAGAGTCAGAGGTCAGGCCTAAAGAGAGGGTCCTCTGCTTCTTTCCCTCAGCCTGCAAGGACAGAACTGGCCACCAGAGGGCACACTGACCCTTCTGTACAGCTTGCAGCAGCTAGACCCAGGATCTGGGAAGTGAGGGCTTCCTTAGGGAGATAGATGGGCTTCCTGCTAGACCACTGCAGCCTGTATTCCTCTCACTTCCATGTCACCAGACAGAACCCAGCCATGGAAATGAGAAAACCTGGATCAACAAAGCAGATGGAGGCTCAGAGAGCAGGGGATACAGCCAAGCAGGGTGCTGGCCTCCAGTCTCAGGGTCTGGTGGTAGGAAACAAGCCCTCCCACCTTTGGAGCCCTCTTTGCCTGTGCCTAGACTCTTCTCTGGAGAAGTGATCACAGTGGCAGAGGGGAGGGCCTGGCAGTTGGAACCAGCACAGCCTCTAGCAGAACACATCTTCTCTGGACACAGGTATCTGTGGTCCTCCAGAGTTCGGGGCTGAGCATCTGAGCGTGGGGTCCCTTCCCACACACCATCAATGAGGTTCACCTGACACCCTCCCATCAGCATCTAGTACAGGAAATGTCCCCACATTGTGTCCTTCCTTCTGCTCACTCCCAGGAGAAATCCAAGAAAGAGCCTGAGGCTTAGGTGCTGGCCCCCAGTGCCACCTGCATGAGAGTGTCCCCCACCATCATGGCCTCCCTAGATGCACAAACTCTTACACAAGGTGACCAAGCCCATGACCCTTTCCAAAGCTGACACCTGCCCGGCTTCCCACACAGCCCCCAGGGGGCAAAAATCCTCCTCCCAGCCCTGTTGCACCTGCCTGAATTCCTGTAGCACTGCCCAAGTGTGTGCAGAAATTCCCAGAGTATGTGTAGAAAGTAAGGGTGAGACAAATGCCTTAACAATAGCAAGGCTCCCAAAGTGTGGGCTTTTTTTCTGGACCCTAATTCCAGACTCATGTTCCGGGAAGGATCTGTCCATAGGTGTTTGGTCAGGACACCTGCCCTGGGTCCCTCCCCACACTCTGGGAGACCCTGCATTGACTCTGTGACTCCAGGGTGCAGGTTTGCAGATCTGACCATGTGCACACATCTAGGGACTGACCCAGCTTTGCAGGGACTATGGGGATAGAGGAGGAAGGGCTGTCTCTCATGCTGGTCCAGTAGTGAGTAGCTCCTGTCAACAGCAAGCACCTGACCTCCTCAGCGTATTGTGTGATCCCCACAGGTCTGTTGTCCTCATCTCACCCCATTCCTGGCAGGACACTTTCATTTCCCACCCCGCTGGTAAACTCCACTTTCTGAAGCCCCTGAATGATGGGAAAAATAAACACAAAACCAACGCATCAGGTACCACTCCAAATCTGCTAGAATGCTGAATTTTAAAAAGAAAAATAACAGGTGTTGATGAGGATATGGAGAAGTTGGAACCCTCTTGTATGACTGGTGAGGTTATGAAATGTGGAAGGGCAACTTCTCACAAAAGTTAAGCACAGAATCACACAGGACACACAATTCCAGTCTCTGGCACCTGCCAGAAAGGACTGCAACTAGTGCTCAACAACACTTAATGTTGACAACCTCATTGCCCTCAATGGCCATACAGTTGGAGCACGCCAGGGCCGTCAGTGGGTGAATGATACAACTGTGGTCCATCCACAGGGTGAATGCTATTCATCCCCAAAGGGAATAAAGCTTGACACATACTTCAACATGGATGAACTCTGAAAACAGTATGATCAGCAAAAACAGACACCAGAGGGCACCTAGTGCAGGACTCCATCTAGAAAAGAGTCCAGAACAGGCAAATCCATAGAAATGGGAAGTAGAGTTGTGGTTACCCAGTTCGAGGGAAGGAAGAACAGGGGTGACTGCTTGGTGCTACGAAATGTGTCAAGAGTTAGGTGAAATTTCAAGTTGTACAACACTGTGAATGCAAAAAGCACCACTGAATTTTTCATTTTGAGCTTAAATTTATGTTTTGTGAATTTTTAAATATTTTTTTAGTTGTAGTTGAACACAATACCTTTATTTTGTTTATTTATTTTTTGTGGTGCTGAGGATCGAACCCAGGGCCTTACATATGCTAAGTGGGCACTATATGGCTGAGCCACAACCCCAGCCCCTGTAATGTGAATACTATCTCAATAAAATAAAAAATAAGCCATGCAGGCCATATGTGCCCCACACTCAGCCATCTAGCTGTGCCTGAGTGCTAGTACCCAGCTGTCCCTAGAACTCGAGCCCCACCATCCTCAGCCAGATCAGTACTCTCTGGGCTGTGGCTAAGAGCCCTACTCTCCCTCCACCTGCAGCCCCCTTCTGCTGCGTCTCCTCTCTACCTAATCTGCCCTCACCAGCTGCAGACGAGCTCCACCTCCTGACACTATTCCCTGCAGAGATCCCGATGGCTCACCTCTGCCCACACTGTGGCTTCAGTCACTTAGCAGCAACCTCTGCACCTTTGCACCTTACCAAGCCATTGGCAGAATCCCTGACTCCCTCCCAGCCTTCCTCCTCCTTCACCAACCTTGAACAGACCCCCACCCATCAGGCATTCCTGCCCTTGGCCTGATGCTGGGGGTCCACCTCCCATTTAAGTCTGACCTTGCTTTTGGGGAAACTCTCCTGGATCTTCAGCCCCCACCTCAGCCCCTTGGCCCTTAAACATGTTCAGTCTCTCATCAATCAGGCCAAGGGTCAATTCACCCTGACCCTGACTTTCTTCACTCTGCCTCTCTCTGACCTCCTGGTCAGTTGTATAGAAAGAGAAGTTTGCAAGTATCTCACCCTGCATGGGCAGTGGGCTCCACCGCCTTCAGGAGCAGATCTAGCACTATCCTCTGGGTCAAGGCCCTCCTCACTTGCCAACCCACTCTTGCCAGTTTTAAGGATGTACCACAGCAGTGCAGCATAACCCATGGAATCATCCTCATCTACGCGTAGGCTTTGATAGTGGCATAAGATGCAGACCTTGGCTGGGTGCATAGTTGTCCCTCATGGTCAGTATCTTGGACCCCAGCCCCTCCACATGTGCTCACTCTACTGTCCTCCTACTGCAAGAGGTGGCTGTATGCAGCCAGAGGTCCTCCTGGCATGTGACCTGGCTCTCAGAAACCAGTTTCCCATCCTCTTTTCTTTCCTCCTCAGAAAAATGGAGAGAGTTCCCGTACTTCGGTAAATCCAGCTGTCTCCACCTAGGATGATACTGGGTACTGAATCCAAGGTCACAAGTGAGGGGGACACTTGGGGAGATGCTGAGAAATTTAGCCAGCCACCACCCACCTAAAATGCACAGGAGCCAGGAAGATGGTTTGGGACTGCCCTGCAGGTGCTACAGGACTCTGGGTCCCCAGGTATCCCTGCCCACCTGTGGGCCACAGCTGTGCTAAGACCTCCCAAGCCTCAGACAAAGAAACCCAGAGAAAATGGACTGCAACAGTTCTGACCAGGTGAGACTCAACCTCTCCTTGACTGGAGGGGCTGAAGGCCCACGTCCTGTTGCACACACTTGCTACCCAGACCTCAGCCAAGTCATAGGGAACTGAATACGTGTAGTAGAGAGGCTGAGACTGTGGAAACCCTAGAAGCCCTAATTTGGAGCGCCTCTCTCTCTCCCTTGTCTCCAGTAGTGTGCCCAAGCCTTTTCTGTCATTCTCTGGTTGACCAATGATTTCTGTTCCTTAATGTCTTATTTTCTTTTGTTTTGCCTGGTGCTGGTTATTGAACCCAGGCCTCATGGTAGAGCATGCTGGGCAGTGCTCTACCACTAAACTACACCTTAACCCCTTAAAGTTCTAGTTTTTGTTGTTTGTTTGTTTGTTTGTGCTGGGGATTTAATACCGGGTCACTTTACCACTGATCAACATCCTTAGTCTTCTCTCTCTCTCTCTCTCTCTCTCTCTCTCTCTCTCTCTCTCTGTGTGTGTGTGTGTGTGTGTGTGTGTGTGTGTGTGTGTGTGTGTGTTTTGTTTTTTGTTTTTGTTTTCTTTTGTTTTTGAGAAAGGGTCTTGCTAAGTAACCAAGGGTGGCCTCAAATTCATTATCCTAATAACTCTGGACCAAGTCTCTGGGATCATAGGCATGTGCCACAGCAGCTGACCTTTACGTTATTTTTAAGGTTCCTATCTATGATTCGAATGCCAATTTCATGTGAGAACTCAAGCTGGCTTTGCAGTGGGCAACAGGGGTTGGTACAATGTCTACCCCTTAGCCCATCCAGAGTCAAGGAGAGGTTGAGTCTCACCTGATTGGAACTGCTGCAGTCCATTTTCTCTGGGTTTCATGACTGTGGACTCTTCCTCCTTGAGATCCAAAGATACTCCCACTCCCAGGGATTCATCATCGCAGACCCTCCTCATAGACTCTGAGAATCCAGAGGCCCACCTCTCCACAAGTCCATTTCAATATCTGCACCATCTGCTTGGAGGGAGAAGAGGAAGGGGCAGGGGACAGAAGAGAGGGGAGGGAATGCCTTTAGCCCTGGTGCAGGAGGCAGGATCCAGCTTTACCACTCTGCCAGGGATGAGCCAAGTCCTGGCCTCTCAGAGCCTCAGTTTCCTGGGCAGGCCATCTTGACAAGCTTCATGATTTGCACGAAGAGCTGGGTAGGGAGCCCAGCATACTAAAATTTTAGCAGAAATCATCATTATCCAGTGTGTCCTCACTGTATCCCTGTGGTACAAGAGGAAGACAGCATGCCTGGCTGCAGACCCTGGGGAAAGGGGACAGGTGGGAGGGGCAGTGTCCTCAGTGACCTGGGCCAGCATCTTTCTCCAGCCTGAAGCTTCAGTAGGCGCTGCTCCTGGGCTGCCCACTGGGGCCAATTTAGGCACAGCGGATGTCAGCTAGTCCCTGAGACAGAAGAGTTAGACCAGTGGAGACATAAGGGGTAAGCCAGGCCTGGGCACGAGGGTTAGTCCAGAGAGACTAAGGGTTGAGCCCACGGGGGCAGGCTGGGGGCAGGCCAGGGGCAGTGGCAGCGCGGCTGCCCAGACTTCCCGGACGCGCCTGGCACCGCAGCCACCAGCCTCCAGGGACGCAGCCGGCCGGCTGGGGACAGCTCCGCCAGCCAGCGCCCCCTCCCGTCGCCACCCCCGCTTCTCTCTGGGCTCTCAACCATGGTGACTGACAGGGACTGTCACACAGCGAGGCACCCACCATCCACGCTTCTCGGCCAAGATTGAGAGGTCCTGCAGGACTCTCTGACCCATGTCCAGCGTGAGTGGGGGGGGTGGCTAACCTGCCTGCCAGAGGGAGGCTGCTGGCTGACCACAGGGGAGGGAAGTCCTGGGTCTGCTCAGCCCTCCCAGACCCCAGAATGTTGCCCACCATAAGCAGTAGGGGTGAGCTTGCTCCCTGCCTCCTGTGCCTTCCAGCTTCCACCCACCCAGCCACACACATCCCACCCAGGCTGGGGACCTAGGAGTGGGTGGGCAGGCCAGAACCCCAAATCCCACCAGGAGCAATGCAGGGTCCCTCACCAAACACCTGGAAGAGACCAATGCAAGTGTTACTTTGTTTATTTTTCTTAGTTGTAGATGAACACAATACCTTTTATTTTATTTATTTTTATGTGGTGCTGAGAATCAAACCTACTGCCTCATACATGCTAAGCAAGTGCTCTACCACTGAGCCCCAGCTCCAGCCCCAGTCGGCAAATGTTACTTTGAAGTGTGGGTGTGCAGTAGCTGGTGAGATGGGCATTGTTAAAAACACGTGGATTAGCAGGGTTGAGGACAAAGAATCTCAAGTTCAAGGCCAGCCTGGGCAAATTAGCAAGATCCTGTCTCAAAATTAAAAAATGACAAGGGCTCGGGGTGTGGCTCAGTGAGTTCAGTTCACGGTATTGCAAATTAAAAAAAAAGAAAAAGGAAACAAAACAGAAACACGTGGATTCAAAGAGAAGCTGATTGCTGTGGCAATTTTCAGAGGAAAGCATCCCCACTTTTTCAGTTTGGATGCTGGAGTTACACATCTGCCCCTCCATACTCCCACCTGTAGGGCCCTCAGCCTCAGCCCTAGTCAGGACGTGGGGGATGGCCATGTCCTTGTCCTGCCCTAACTGGACAGGGAGACCTGGTCTGCCTTCCCTGCCTCCTCACTCCCACCTGGCCTGGCCAACCACCCTGATGGGGCTCTTTCCTCCCCAACTGCCAGCCTCCACTTATGGAGAGGCAGGATCCTCCTTCCAACCTCCCTCTGGAGGGGAAGACAGCAAGGCGACCACCTGCCCTGCTCCCTCATGTATCACCCTGAACTGTGCTTCACAATGAAATTACTCATCCTCGGTCAGTGATAAATGAAATCAGTCTAGAGGCAACCACACGGAGTGGGGGTAGGGGCTCCCCATTCAGGGGCTCCAAACCTGGGTGAGGGAAACCCAGCCAGCTGTCTTTGTGTTAATGCACAGCCTGGCCAGGGCCAAGTCAGTGGACTGTGCATGCCTGGTATGCTCCCAGGGGTAAGGGATTCTGTGTGTGAGCTGGGGCTTGGAGGAAGCCATCTGAGGTAGAGGGTGTGGTGTGGTAGCCAGGGAAGTGGCTAGACAGGCCACAGGGGACAAGGAGTAGAGGGACCAGAAAAATGGGGAAGGGCAGACCCCTGCAGGAGCAGCCCTCTGAGAGCCCAGTCTGGGGCTGTGGGAAGCCTGGAGCCTCTAGACCTTCAGATATCAAGCAGATCTCAGCCCTGCCCTCAGCCCTGCCCACAGCCCAGCCAGAAGGACAGTGCCCTTGGTTGGCTGTTCTCTTCTGGTTTCAGTTAAAGAACCATCAGCCAAGAATGCCTGAGTGCCATCCACTGGGGCTCCTGTCCAGTTAGAGGAAGACAGGATTTCTGTGGGAGTCAGAATACCATGGTTTGGGTGTGTTCTGAAACTCAAGGAACAGGATGCTTTCTGACTGGAGGATCCAGGAAGCTTCCTGGCAGAAATGGCATTCAAAACTGGTATCAAGGATGCACAGGTTTAGAAAGAGGGACCCCAGGGCTACTCTGTGTCTCAGGCCCTGATGAGTGGTCTTCAGTGCCAGGTGCAGCGTGGGGGCTTCCTGTTCTGCCACAGCAGGTGGAAGAAAGGCTATGCCCTAGAGGTAGAAAGTAGCCGGACTTGGCTGCTGCAGGGGCTGCAGCCCCCCAGCCCTTGCCCACAGAGCCCCTTCAATCTCTCCCTGGGCAATGTTCAGGAAGTCCCAGGCCTAACCAAAACACCAAAGCAAAATTGGATTGGTAGGGCTATAGCTCAGTAGCAGAGTGCTTGCCTAGCATGTGTGAGCACTGAGTTTGATCCTTTGCACCACACAAAAATAAACAAATAAAATAAAGGCATTCTATCCATCTGTACTACCAAAAAAAGTGGGTTGGCAGCTGTTGGGGCTGAGGGTGTGTTCAGCAGGTTGCAGAGAGCATGGGGTCAGCCATGTTGTGCAGCCCAGACACTGTGAGAGGGCTAGCTCAGAGATGAGGTGTAGCAGGTATGAGGCCCTGGGTTTGATCCTCAGCACCACATAAAGATAAATAAACAAAATAAACATGGAGGGAGGGAGGGAGGGGAAGAGAGAGATAGAGAACACACTCACAGGTGTGCAAAGAAGCAGAAAACGAAGCCCAGCAGGGGAAGAGGAAACCAGTCAATTGAAGGTGACCCAGAAATGACAGAGATGACCTGGGAGGAGACAAGTACATTGGAACATTCACTACAACTCTGTCCAGATGTTAAGAAAACAGAAAGCAGATGGAATGTGGTAAGACTTTTTGAAGCAATGCTGCCTGAAGGATGGGACTGCCCAGCACGCAGGCCTGCAGGGGCCACCCCACTCCACTATGATACCTGCACCCCACGGACACTCAATAAATACTAATTTTGTCTCCTTTATCCTCATTCCCATTTTACAGACTGAGGTTGGAAGAACTGACAGTCTCTCCAAGGCCACACAGCCAGGAAGTGGTGGGCAAACAGCCCTGGGCGCAATGCCTACCCTCTAGGTTCCACATCCTCACAGAGATGAAGCAGGGCTGCAGCCCAGGAGGCTCCTCGCGGAGCTTGGCAGGCAAGAGGCCGAGGTGAGTGCCAGGTCCCCATTCCTCTCTCACCCTAGCTTTGCCTTAGCCTGGCACTCCCCAGCTTAGCTGGGAGCCTTGCAGGAGGGTGCATGCTTCTGTGACATGTAACCACCTTGTCACCACCTGGGCTGTGGCCTTGGAGTTCAGCCCCCAGCCCACACACCTCAGCTGTACTTGGAGGTGCAGACAAAAAGCCCAGGAGACCAGGCACAAAGCCCACAGAAGACTCCCTGATACCCCACCCAGACCCCAGCCAGCACCATCCCTTTCCTCAGGGTTTCCTCAAGCCCTGGCTGTCCTGCAGGTGATGGAGCTCTGATCTCAGGCACTGTGGCTCCCGGATGGGACTTCCTCTCCTCTCTGGTCAGGGACTAGGCAGTCTGTGGCCCTTGGAGAGCACACTGATAAGGACCCCACCCTCACTGGGCAAGTGCTTTGCTGGTGGGTGAGGTTTGGCTTCACTTACAGAGAGGATCTGAGGCTCAGAGCACAGCACTGCAGCTCCCATGCCTGTTGCAGCCTCCTGCTCCAGGGGTCACACTCCCAGAGGGGCTGGGTGGGGTAGTGCTGAGCCCCACCAGGAGTCTCCAAGAGAAGCAGCAGCTCAGGGCCAGCAGAGGAGGCAGGGGACCTCCGCCAGCTCCCACCAGGTCCTGGCAGCATGAGCGATGGCGGTCTGAGCGATAAGAAACTAATAATTCATGTTTCCATCTCCCGAAGCCGGCGCCAAGGGAAGGCTGAGCCGCAGCCACCCCCACACTGGAGCAGCCGCAACCCTTTATTGCACAAATTATTAACGACCAGAGAATGAATGGCTGTAATCAGATCAGGGCTGCCAGCACTTTTTGTTTCATTTATTTGTATAAATCCTAAAGTCAGGGTCTGCCCTGGGGCACAGAAAGCCAGCCTCCTGCTGGCCAGGTGCACACCCAAGACAAAGCCAACCCTCCTCATACCCCACCCCTGACTCCAGGGGGTGATGAGGACAGAGGGCTCCAGAGGGCTTGGGTGGGGGCCATGGGTTCATGGTCACCCATGGCAACTCCATTTGGCGGTGGGTCCCTGGGCCAGAGCCAGAGCTCTGCTGTGACTGTTCTGAGCCAGGGGCTCACCCACGGCTGAGGGCTAGGCCTGAGACCAGGCACAAGATCTGCATCCTCAGAACAGATGGTCCAGGCTGACCCTCTCCAAGACTCCTGCCACAGCCGTGGCCCTGCCCTGACGGAGTCCCTCTCTCTCCCTCTTACACCAACCAGTGTGCCTCTCAGGCAGGGCTCTCCTTTGAGGTCCTTTCCCTCTTGGGCCAGGCTGGAGTTGGGGACAAAGACTGTGAGGTTTCCTTACAGCACCTGGGAGTGAGCCTGCCAGCTCCTCTCACGAGCCCACTTTCAATCTCATTGACCTCTCGTTATACTACGACACATAAATTCAAATTTGGAGATCTTATGTTCCATCATAAATTGGGCTGGCAGACTTCCGATCAACAAGATAAAGCTGTCTCCTGTGAGGTGGGTGTTTTATTACTCTCGGCCTCAGTGCTGCAGGTGGGGGCTGGGGTGGGAGTAGGGACTCTGCACTGTTCAGAAGGCTAGATGGTGCCCAGGGCCCTGAGTCCCTCCTGCCATCACAGGCTAGGTTCTAGGGAACTGGGCAGCCCCTGGACCTGGCCTGCAAATGCCCACACACCCCTGGAGTGAGCAGCCATAGATGAGCCCTGTCTGGGTTCCCAAGGCCCTGTGTTGACCGTTCATGCAGACGGGTGAAGTATGGCTGCAGATGTGTGCACCGTTCCTTCCAGGTGGCTGTCATCAGGTCATGAGCCTCTGCATATGGGCTCTGCACAGGGCCTCAACACATCCCCACCTGGGGCCACACCTGGGTCATGGCCATCCAGCAGCAGGGTCCTTGTCCCATGGAACAGCATTCAGGGCTGCCCCACCTTCCCTCACACAGTGCAAGAGATGAGATGGTCCCAGGGGAGCCTGGCTAGTCAGGAATAGGAACTTACACATCCAGAGGGCCTCACAGGACATCCATGCACAAAGCTACCAGTGCACCTCAAAGGATGTCATTGTCAACCTGCCCCCCAAGGACTGGGGCTGGGTGGCAATGGGAGCCCGGAGTCAGACTCGGTCTATACATCAGGAGGCCAGGACAGCGATCTCGTCCACCCAAGCATCCTACCTCCAACACTCCCTGACATGACAAAGACACTAGTGTTGATGAAGGGGCTGCTGGCCCTCCAGGTGGGGCCTCACATGTCCATGCCCTCTTCTTTTTTTAATATTTATTTTTCAGTTTTCGGTGGACACAACATCTTTATTTTATTTTTATGTGGCGCTGAGGATCAAACCCAGCGCCCCGTGCATGCCAGGCAAGTGCGTTACCGCTTGAACCATATCCCCAGCCCCCATGCCCTCTTCTTGATGCAGCTGGTTCAGAGGTGTGACCTACTGAGCACAGGGTGACAGTATTATAGCATGAAGAAACACTGAAGGGAGAGCCCCAGACAACTGGGCAGCCTTGAGCTGTGTGAGGGAGCATGCTCCACGTCAGGCACTCTGCATTGAACACCCACTCGTTGTCCCTGGGTTACACACCTGTGTGTGCACCACTGCTCCCTGTCACTCACCTGAGTTTATGCTGCTATTCTGTGTTCTGTTCCTGAACATTTACCACTGTTTCACCCCAAATGCCGTGTGCATGCTGACACAGGCCACAACGGGGCAAGGACATGAGACATTGGGGGGCATCTGGTACACCGGCCTGCCCCTGGGCTGCCATCAGTGTCAGGCTCTCATCAGGTGGCCATTAGCTTTTTCTTGTATCCTTCTACCCAGGAGAAGGCCAATGCTGTTACCAGGCAACTCTGACTAGTTTTCTCTATTTTGAGCTTTCATATTTGCTTCTCCTAGGCCTGAATCCTGCCCTGTGGGGCCCCGGACAGCAAAAGTTCCCCATGAACCCTCGCTGGTGTACAGAGAAGGCACTTCACAGGAGAAACATGGATAAGCATCAGGAGATCTCAGGCAGCCAGCACTTGGGATGCAGGATCTCAGACCCCTCTATGGTGTGACCACTGCCTGTTCCTGGCTGTGTCCGTGGGCACTCTGCCTCAACCTTGTATCAGTGGCAGGGTCCTCAGAACAGCACCACACCCCATTTATGGACCCTTAGATCTAACCTTACCTTCCAGCTTGGGCAGTGCTTGCTGAAGACCAAAGATGTCTACCCATGCTGCTTCAGCAGAAGACTTTCAGGTATCTCTCTCTGATGAAGAGGGTACCTGTGGCAGTACCCTCTTTTTTCAGTAATGAGGATTGAACCCAGAGGTACTTTACCAATGAGCTACATCCCCAACACTTTTAATTTTTTTTTATTTAGAGAGAGGGTCTTGTAAGTTGCTTACATTGCCAGCTATGTTGCTAAGGCTGGCCTGGAACTTGTGATCCTCCTGCCTCAGCCTCCCAGATCTGTAGTCCAACTCTTAATAAGTTTCTGGGGACAGAAAGGTATGTAGATATTCCAGGGCAGGTGGTAGCAGAGCGGAGCAGTCAGGCAATGGTGCTGCCCAGGGACAGGGTAGCCATGTCAAGTTAGGAATGGCTCAGAGAGCCCAGAGCCCAGCCTGGTCTGCACCAGATCAGGGTATAAGCTGGATCCACACCCATGGCCACAATGGGATGCCCCATGGACAGTCCTTAAGACACTGGTACCTGCCATGTGCCAGGGTGTGTCAGGAAAGCCACTACCCCAGCACTGAGAATCCACCCTGCAGCCTGAACAGCTGAGGGGGCTCTCAGGTGAGTCAGAGCAGCAGCTGACCACCTGACCCCTTCTAGCCCTTTCCTTTTCCCTCCAGCACCATCTGTGATGATTCAACACATCCCACCCAAGGTTTTCTTTGTAAAGGAACTGCCCAGATGTCCTCTTGTTTCCACTTGGCAATCTGGCAGAGACCCCACCTGAACCCACTCCCCTCTGCACTTTTGACCTCTGCCCCAAAGCTCTGCAGACAGCATAGCCTAGTGCCTCTATCAGGACGTCCTGGTGGGCTCTGGCCCAAGGGCTCACAGGGCCTGTGAATTGTACACAGAGTGAACTCTACCCAGCAATGCTGGGCTGGACCAATGAAGGCCCAGATTCCCAGAGTAAGGAACATGGGTCCCTGAGGCCTTCACACAGTATTTGTGCTGAGTGTCAGCTAAAGTGAATGGCAGGAGGACAGGGCAGGCACACATAAGCACACGATCACCCCTCACGCAGCACTGACACACATAAGCACATGGGGCCCCTCACTCCATCCCTGCTGACACACCCTTGGGACGTGGAGTGGGTGAGACTGCACGTAAGGCCTGTGTGCTACGTAGCTCTGGTGGCCCTGAGGGTGCACAACATTTCTACAATAATTTGAGCCATGAAGGAGACCTTACTATGACTTTTGTGCATCTTGTAGGCAGACTGAGTGCTGGACATTTACGAGCTTCTAAATGCATACCCTGGTGGAGCCTTGGGAGGCAGGGACGGGGTCCAGAGTATCTCCCTGTCATTCTGTCTTGTTTCTTCACTCATGCTGGGGCACGCACTGGGAAAAGGAAACTGAAACTGAAGGCTACCAGCCACTGGTGAGGGCTGTGGGAGGCACCGCCCTCTGACGTGTGTAGCTTAGACTCATAAATGGACTGTGGAGCAGCTAGAGGGGAGAGGAAGCCAACTCCTGAGCACTTGAGGTGGACCAAGCACTGGAGACCAGGGCCATGGTGAGGCAGATGGCACAGTGGGGCAGCTGGGCTACTCCAGCCCACTTTCCTCCCTGCCCTTGCTGGGGTCTCCCAGCAGCAGATCACCCACTGCCAAGCCCTGAGCTTGGCCGGGTTCCCAAGTGTGAGGAGAGGGGATGGGCCCACAGGGGGACACGGAGGGTGGTGGGAGGAACGTGGAGGCTGTGGGAGACTGGCCTTCCTGTGCCGAGTGGGTGGAGGAGGCAGCCAGCAGAGAACAGCACCCAGGACCTGTGGCCAGTGTGGGAGCCCAACCTCGGTGATGCCCCCAGGGCTGGAACCTGGAGGTGAAGATGCTGGGGGGCGAAGAGCACCATGTGTCCCTGAGTGACTCCACAATGCTGTTGGAACTGAAGCAGCAGATTTTCCAGAAGACTGGAGTGCCTGCCTTCCAGCAGCACCTGGCCCTGCCCAGTGGCCCAGTGCTGCAGGACAGGGTCCCTCTCATCAGCCAGGGCTTGGCCTCTGGCAGCACAGTCCTGCTGATGGTGCAGAACTGTGACAGCCCCCTGAGCATCCTGGTGAGGATCGACAAGGGCCGCATCAGACCTTACAGCATCAGGCTGACGCAGAAGGTGGCGGAGCTCAAGTGGCAGGTGGGCCAGCAGGAGCACATCCAGGAAGATCTGTTCTGGCTGAGCTTCGAGGGTGGGGGCATCCTGACCCCCAGGCCAGGTTCCTTTCTCCGATCTCTTGATCTCTTAGGGGAGGCTTCTGGACTGCCGAGGATGCTCTCTGCTGTGTACTCCATTTCTGTACCCACCCCCCAGCTTTCCCACATTCCTCTGCAGATGGGAGGTAGCTTCTCCCTGTCCCTGCTTCCCTCTTCTAGACTCCAGGTTCTCAGCCTACCCCTTGGCCACACCTAGTGCCCTCAAGGCTCCTCCCCCAGGAAGGTCCAGGCTGGAGGCTGCTGGCACTGGAGACTGCCTGCCACAGGCAAGATGCCTGTGTGGCTGGGGGAGGGGCTGCCTCCTTCCCACCCGGGTGCTGGTGCTGCTGGTGCACCTGAGTGGGTCTGTCTTGTCTTTGGCTTCCCTGGGTTTCTGGGGCAGTTCTGGGATGGGTGGGGAATGCCCTGGATTCTGTGGGGTGATCTACCTTACACAGGCAAGGGAGGGCAGGATGGAAACAGCTCTTGGCTTTTTCCAGACCCACCCCATTCCCCTAATCCCCACCCAGAGAAGAGCCCCCCTTCCGCCCCCCCCCCCACTGGAAGTGGAAAAGTCTGCTTTGAAGCCAGCCTCCCTCCCTCTCCTGGGCTGCCCCCATGGGTGCTAGAGGGAGTCCGTTCTGTTGGGGCCTGCCTGCACCTTCACAGCACCCCTGTGGGTGGGAAACTTCGCAGGGGGCTGCATTCAAGGTTAGAGGCCACCTACTCGGGACACCCACACAGGTCAGAGGCCAACTTCCCAGCCCCAGAGGCTGAGGTGGAGAGACTGGAGGTCAAAATGGGGCTGTTCCCACACTGAAGGTTGCTCCTGCCAGCTCCCTGCCTCTCCCCACCTGGCTGTTCTGCTCCTCTCAGAAGGGCTGATCCCCCAAACCTAGATGATCAAAGCCTAACCCATGGCGACAGGGGGTGGGGGGCAGCTTCCACTGTCTCCACTGTGGGACCCAGGCCAGCTGCTCACATCAGAGCTGGGGGGGCTGGATGGGGTGGGAGCTGCCCTCCTGCCTCTGTCAGCTCTTCCCTGTGGGGCTCCCCAGCTCTGAGGCCTTGCTGCAGTCACTATGGTAGCCTTGTCTAGCAGACTTGATCCTCCCAGGGAGAGTTCCCTCTGGGAAGAGGCCTCTGCCCCCTGAATGTTCTGCTGCTGGGCCGCAGGCTGGGGAAGGTCTCCTTGAAGCCTCCAGTAGAGAGGGACCCTCCCCAGTGAAGGGCCCCCTCCCTCCAGCTCAGATCCTGAGAACTTCCTGTGAGGAAGGCCCCCTGCAGGGGCTGCTAACAGCTGGACTGGGAAAGGGGGATGGCCTCTCCCAGGCTTCCCTGCACACACACCCCACTCCATGGAGTGGAAGCGTGGGAGAGGGAGCAGAGCTGCTCACCAGCAGGCTGGTTCCAGCTGTGCTGGTGCGTGCCTGGGGCCAAGCTGTGTGCAGTCGTTCTGTACTTTCTACTGGCCTGGTTGGCAGTGGTGGTTCCTGATGCTCTGTCACAGTGGAGAGAAGTGGAACCCATCTCCAGAGGCCCAGGGTCGGACTCCCTCCCAGATCTGCACCTGAGAAGCTAGTGTCCCTGGGCTCAGCCTGGGAGGAGAACGCTCAAGTCTTGGCAGTGGGCGCCCTCTGCCTGGGTCTGAGAGGCCTCTGTCTTCATGCACATGTATCACCTCTGCTCGCTGCTTATGGTCCAGTCTGTCCCTTTGCCCTGTCCAGCTGGGCCTTGTGCCTGCCAGGAGCCCAGCACCTTTACCTGGGGGCTCTGCCTGTGGGAGTAGCTGAGGTGGTGAGATGCAGGACATGCTTGGTGGGGCTGCAGTGAGGACAGTCCCTCAGGGCCTGCCTGACCCTGAGGCTGATGCAGACACTTCCCCTCCCGAAACAGCCAGACAGGGTGCAGGGCAGTCAGGCCTGAGGTTGGCCTGAACCCTCCCTACCCTTCCCTTGGCCACACACGCTGGGCCCTTGGAGAAGCAGCCTGGCCTGTGGGGCATCGTGCTCACAGGTGTGAGGTCCCAGTGCAATCTGGGGAGAGTGAGCACTGATACTCAGGGAAGCAGCGAACAGCAACTGCACCCTGCGCCTTGGATGAGGGTGGGAGAAAGGTGCCATCAGCATGGGGAGGAAGAGGACAGAAAGCCAGCCATGCTTCCAGGACCCCCTGGCTGGGAGAACAAGCCGATCCTCCTCCTTTTCACCTGACTGACCTCCTCTGCTGATCCTGCACTCCTTCATGAGGAAGCTCCTCCCTGACAGCCTGCACCAAAGCTCTCCCCTCTAGGGTCTGCCTCTGCCCTCTCCTTCCTGCACCTTTGGTCCTTTGTACCTCTCCCTTCCCTGTACATCCCAGTGCCCAGCTGGCCAGCACCTCCAGGAAGCTCCCTAAAACTCAGCCCTTGGCCATGGAGTGGTACCAGCCCTATTATGCCCACCTCCCCTGTGTCTGGTGCCTCTTGCCCAGCTCAGGACAGCTGGACTCTCAGAGGCATTGACCCACATCTGGGTTCCACCTATCTCCACACAGTCTCTTTCCTCCTGAAGATGGACAGGGCCTGGCTGAGTTGGGTTTGGAGCTGCCTGGGAGAGGAAGGGCATATTGTATAGTCCTTGCTCACCTGGCACCCCCTGGTTGTTGTGGCAGAGGCCCAGGGTCGGACTCCCTCCCAAATCTTCCCTGAGAAGCTGTCAGCCAGTGCCTGTTGCCCCTCCCACTGTCTCCGTTCCCCAGGCTTCACCACACTGGCCTCCTGCTCTCCTGCAGCTTCTTGAGCTAGTTCCCATCCTGGGCCTTGGCAGTTGCCTCTGTCTGGGGCTCTTCCTCTGAATCTGTGGAAAAGCCCTCTTTCTGTCCCTGGGCTGTGTGCAGATGTCACCCCAGAGGCCACACTACTGTCTGGGCTGTTAGAAACTGCTACAACATAGCCTCCCTGAGGCTGTGCCTGGGACACTGAGCCCTGCCAGGGTTGCAGACTGGCTGGTTAGGGCTCCTTTGTGATAGGGTGGGGCCAGCTGAGAAGTAAAGGGTGGGGTCAAGAACTGCAGGCTTCTGGAGTGTCGCTATTCTGTGTGCTAGCCCTCTGTGCCTCTGTCCCTTAATTTTCACTTACTCACCACCCTGAATAGCAGGTTGTTCAGGGTGGTGAGTACCTGTTTGGGAACAGGTAAAGAATTACTTGGAAGTTCCCAGCCAGATCTTAAGTGTGTACACAGGCTGTATGGGGCGGGTGTTAGTGTGTGCAGGCAGATGGGGGCGTGTGACCCCAATGCTGCAGACTTGGAGGGTGGGAGTTCCTGCACACCCCAGAGGAATGCTAGTGTGTGGGATTGCTGTTGCTGTGGGGGACTGTTTCCTGGCTCAGTATCCTGTTCATTCCCAGGGCATGGGCCTGTGTGGGCTGCTCCAGGCTGAATGATTTTGTCTGAAGATCCCAAAATAGCTTTAGTAGCCTGAGCTCCCCTCCCCCTCAGGCCTGAAGCCTCAATGGCTCTTTGTCTCTCAAGACATCCTGCCCCTGCTGGGGGAGAAGACACTGACTGGGGCTTAGTGGGGCTGGGCTGCCAACCTTGTTCCTTTTCCTATTGGCTGATACCAAAGGACCCTAAGCCCCATTCCCAGTGTTGGCTTGGGCCATCTCGGGCTCCCATGTGAGCATCCAGGCCAGCCTGTTGGCACTCCTGCAGGATCAGATCCCAGGGTCTCTGGGGGAGCCAGACTTTTCCAGGGGCTCTCACTACCACTCAGACACCCCTGCCCTCAGCCCCTCTACCCTATTCCTAGCTTCTTCCTGCAGAGCATACCTAGAATGTTCTTAGTGTTTCCTGAGGCTTGGCCTCTGGCACTTTCTGGGAGGCCCTCTGCCACCCAGCAATGAGAGGCAAATGGGAAAGCCCGCATGAGCCACTCTGGGTGCCCCACACCAAGTCTTCCATCGGCTTTTTGGCTCTAGGAGTCAGACCCTGCCCTGGGCAGGAAGTTGCCAGCACCGCCTGGACACTTTTTAGTGTGTCATGGACAGTGTGAGGGGTCCAGAAGTGTTTGGGGCAGGAGCTCCCCAGAGCAGAAGTGAAGGTGGCCAGGGACCGGGACTTCTTGCAAAGTTTCATTAGAACAATGGGTTTCAGGGCCACAAGAGATGGGAAGGTCCCTAACACAGGTGATGGGCAGGGGTGACTCCCAAGTGGGTTGTGGCAGTGGAAGGAGTAGGAGCAGAGGGACAGGGTGGAGTGCGAGTGCCAGGAGGCAGTCGGCAGGTTGGGGGCTCCAGCAGGCTACCTGTGGGATGGAGGCCATGTGGGGGTGGGGCCATTTCTGGGCCTGGGAAGGACTCATTCAAGGACTGGGCAGAAAAAGCCCCACAGACAGACCAGGGACTACGGGGAGGTGGGTGTGATCAGTGCTTTTTTCCCCAAGGTGGACTGACATGAGCTCAAGTAACCACAAGGTGGCACTGGTAACTGTGGCAGCAGAAGTTTGGCTGGAAGGGAGACCTTCTGAGGGCATATAGAGCTGACAGCAGAGCATGTGGGTACCCCTGGGTGGTGCTATGGGGAGTGAGCACCAGGTTCTGGCAGGGTGCACAACCTGGCCTAGAGGAGGAGAACCCTAGTGCTGAAAGGACATGGCACTGGTGGAAGCTTGTGGGGTGGGGTGTGAGCAGGACCAGTGAAGGGTCGGGGCATGGGTGCTCAGAGATCTGTCCAGGGTAGTGAAGGTGTTAGCCAGGGAGGTGGTCACCTTGGCCTCAGGAGGACAGAGGTGGCTAGTCAGGATGGCGTGGGGATCCAGGCTATGGGACCTCTCCAACCCATGGTGCCCCCAAGTTTGGAGGGAGCAGAAGGCGGGGCCTGTGTGTAGATGCCCTACTATGGATCAGGGATTCCAGACTGGCTGCCTTCCTCTCCGGTTCGGAGTTCCAAGGGAGGCCGCTGGGGGGCGCTCTAGGCCAGGGCAGCCGCTGTTGCTGGAGGCGGGCGAGCGCCTCCGCTGTCGGCTCTTTATTCTTTCCGATGCTGTTGCTCCTCCCGCTGCTGCCATCGCGCTCCCGCCTCTGCCAGTCGCGAGCAGCAGGCCCCACGCCCGCGGTCCCGCCAGCCTCTGTCTCTCCGGCTCTGGCTCCAGCTCCCCGGCTGGCGGGCGGAAGGGTTGCGGCGGCAGGGGTGGCCCTGGCCTTCTTCCATCCTCCTTCGCCTGCTTCGGAGCCTGCATTTGGGATTTCTGCTCCTGGATTATTCTGCGCACATCCTGTTATGAGCCTGGAGGGCCGGGGAGGGCCGGGCGTGCCCCAGGCGGTGAATGGGGTGAACTTTGAGAGAGCAGGAGCTGTCCACTGCCCCAGGGGTCCTAGAATGGGGGCAGTAGCCCCGAAGAGGCCTAAGGGCGCTCCGTGAGGTCCCCCACTCCCCAAGAGAGAGGCCAAGCCCCAGGCCATGCCTCCGCTGCCGCTGGAGCCACCCTCCCCCGCCCCCCCCGCGCCCCCCCCCCCCCCCGCAGCAGCCTGGCGCCTCGCTGGTGGTGCAGTACTTCATGATCCCCTGCAACGTCTGTCTGATCCTGCTGGCCACCTCTACGCTGGGCTTCGTGGTGCTGCTCTTCCTCAACAACTGTACGTGGCGGCTGGGCGGGTCCAAGTGGCCCAGCTTGTGCTGGCCAAGTCCTGCTTCCCTGCTGGCAAGGGTACAGGGCAGGCAGGGTCACAGCCAGGCCAAGGGCCACAACTAGCTTGAATGGGCCACACATTCTTCTGGGGATGGAATGGATTGCTCTGGACCCCTTGAGACCTGTCCTTGGGCTCCTGGCCAGCTGACCCCCATCTTGATGGGGCAGAAACAACTTCCTGTGGGAGTAAGAAAGGGGCAGTTGCACTAGGAATGGGGGGGTTGGACTTATTTGGTACATCAGGTGACTTTACTGGGGACCCATTGGCAGGTGATGGGTGTAAAGCCCTGACCATGCATACAGCTAGAAGGGCAGCGGAAAGTAAGGTCCCCTGCCCTCTTCTCCAGAGTCTGAGCCAGGCTATGGGGGAAGGGCAGAGTGGGAGTGGTGGTCTCTGGAAGGCCTTGCTCAGAGGGCCCTAACTTGGAGATTTGTTTTATTCCAGACAAACCTGGGACCCACTTCACACCAGCACCTCCCATGCCTCCTGACGGTGAGTGGGCAGCCTGGGTGGAAGGCAGAGCTTGGGGTAGCAAGTGGGCAGGGAACTCCTAGGGTGGGTTCATTCTAGGGTGTGTATTCCAGGGGTGCCAGGTGTCTGGAGATGGGAGGCTGGGCAAGGCAGCCTGGGTTCCTCCTGGGGCATCCACTGAGTGTAAGCCGGGGGTCTCAGCTCCTGGCAGTGCTCAGGCAGGACTCTGGTTTCCCTGGGCCTCAAGATTGGGAGGAACCATAAGAAGTGAGATGCTGGCAGGTGGTGTGGGCAGGGTGGGGGTGGGCAGTGGAGTGGGCTGGTTGTGGGGGGATTCCTCTCCTTTGTCCTTCCTTCTCCATTTTCAGGAAGGGCTGGGCCAGGCAGGGGTTGAGAAAGTCAGAAGTGCAGAGGGGAAACTGGGCTGGGGGGTGGGGAAGAAAATGGAGGGTAATGGGAGTGATCCGCCGTGTTCGGGGGGGGGGTTGTGACAAGTTGTTTCCCAACTGTCACTTGAGATATTTGCTCAGTTGAGAGCATGCAGGCAGCGTGGCACCACAAGTGCAAAGGTCCTGAGGTTGCAACTCGTCTCCTCAGACGTCCGCTGGGTGTTGGATGGTGGCACCTTCTTTTTGCAGGAATCATCCGAGTCTCTTTCCCTGGCATCCAGTCCTGCCCGGCGACGGAGAGCCAATGACCCCCTGACCTCCAGCCCTGGGCGGAGCTCCCGGAGGACCGATGCGCTGACCTCTAGCCCTGGCCGGGACCTTCCTCCCTTTGAGGATGAGTCTGAGGGGCTGCTGGGCACCGAGGGGCCCATGGAGGAAGAGGAGGATGGGGAGGAGCTTATTGGAGACGGCATGGAGAGGTACCTTCGTTGCGGGCTCTGGGCTTGGTGGCAGGGAGCCCGTTTGTCCTGGTGACCTCACTGAGGGTGCTGGAAAGTTCTGGGTCGGGTGCCTTCTCGCCTTTCAGAACAGCTGGGTCCAGGGTCTGGGGGTGGGGGACAAGTTCATGAGTCACAGTGCCCCTCCCAGACAGGGTCTGGCTGAGTTTGCTCAGGGCCTTGCTAAATGGCTGAGGCTGGCCTCCAACTTGCGATCCTCCTGCCTCAGCCTCCCGAGCCGCTGGGGTGACAGGCATACGGTTTTCCGACCTGGAGGTGGCGGGCTGGGGTTCCTGAGCCTCCTGGGGGCAGCTCCAGGCTTTGGGTGCGGTTTGGGGTCCTTGGGTGGACACTGACTGGTTCCATTTGGGAGCTCTCTCAGGGATTACCGGGCCATCCCAGAGCTGGACGCCTATGAGACCGAGGGACTGGCCCTGGATGACGAGGACGTGGAGGAGCTGACCGCCAGCCAGAGGGAGGCCGCTGAGCGGGTCATGCGGCAGCGAGACCGGGAGGCCGGCCGGGGCCTGGGGCACATGCGCAGGGGGCTGCTGTACGGTAGGTCGGGTTGTGCACTGTGAGAGGGGCGGGGCAGGGCCACCACGCAGGGGAGTGGCCTCATACACAGTTGTCCCCGGCCTTGGCAGACAGCGACGAGGAGGACGATGAGCGCCCTGCACGCAAGAGGCGCCAGGTGGAGCGCGCCACCGAGGAGGGCGAGGAGGATGAGGAGATGATCGAGAGCATCGAGAATCTGGAGGATCTCAAGGGCCACTCGGTGCGTGAGTGGGTGAGCATGGCCGGGCCACGGCTGGAGATCTACCACCGCTTCAAGAACTTCCTCCGCACGCACGTGGACGGCCACGGGCACAACGTGTTCAAGGAGTGCATCAGCGACATGTGCAAAGGTACTGGGGCAGATCGGCTACAGATCTGGGGTTTTCTTTTGGGTGCCAGGGATTGAACCCAGGGTCCCTCCAGCCCTGAGCCCCCGTCCCCAGACCTTTTTATATTTTATCGAGAGACAGGGTCTCACTGAACTGCTTGGGGTCTTAAGTGGCTGAGGCTGGCCTCCACTTTGCGATCCTCCTGCCTCAGCCTCCCGAGCTACTAGTTTCCTTTCCAGCCTTGGTCCCTGTGGGTCTCGCCCCTCTGGGGAGCTGGGAATGGGGTAGGTGTCACTTATCCAGGTCCCACAGCCACCTCCGCGGGGGGGGGCCTTCCTGGGCTGTGAGCCGAGCGTCCCCCTTGTCACCTGCAGAGAACAAGGAGAGCCTGGTGGTCAACTACGAGGACCTGGCGGCCCGCGAGCACGTCCTGGCCTACTTCCTGCCTGAGGCACCCGCCGAGTTGCTGCAGATCTTCGACGAGGCGGCCCTGGAGGTGGTGCTAGCCATGTACCCCAAGTACGACCGCATCGCCAGCCACATCCACGTCCGCATTTCCCACCTGCCCCTGGTGGAGGAGCTGTGCTCCCTGAGGTGACTTTGGGAGGGGACCCTGGGGTCCAAGGCGGTGTCATGACCGCAGGGCGTTCAGGTGGGGTGGCGTGCCAGGTACCCCACGACTCTGGCCTCCCCATCCTGGCCTCCGACGCGCCTCGGCCTCCCCTCCCAGCCTCCAATGCACCTCAGCCTCCCCTCCTGGCCTCTGATGCGCCTCGGCCTCCCCTGCAGGCAGCTGCACCTAAACCAGCTCATCCGCACCAGCGGCGTGGTGACCAGCTGCACGGGCGTCCTGCCCCAGCTGAGCATGGTCAAGTACAATTGCAACAAGTGCAGCTTCGTCCTGGGTCCCTTCTGCCAGTCCCAGAACCAGGAGGTGAAGCCGGACTCCTGTCCCGAGTGCCAGTCCGCCGGGCCCTTCGAGGTCAACATGGAACAGGTGAGAGGCCCCGGGCCTGTTGTGGGCTGTGGGCAGGGTGCAGCCTCAGGGTGACCACACCGTGTTTATTTTATTTAGAGACAGCGTCTCACTAAGTTGCTTAGGGCCTTGCTAAGTGGCTGAGGCTGGCCTCCACCTTGCGATCCTCCTGCCTCAGCCTCCGAGCTGCTAGGATTTCTGTTTCTTATGGAGGGTGCCCGGCTCCCCTTCCCTGCCTGTCCACTGTCGGGCTTGGCTATTCCTTTCTCGCGGTTCTGCAGTTCCAATAAGTTGTCCAAACTGGACTCACCTGGCCAGGAAGTGCCTGGAAGGTTCTAGAACTTCTGCCTGTGACCACCCACAGCCAAAGACCTGCTGTGGGAAGGCCCAAGCCGGTCTTGCCCAGGGACCTCCCCAGGTCCGCCAGCCTTCCCTGGGGTCCTTACGGGTCCCGCCCTTCCCCTGAAGTGTCTTGCTCATGGGCAGGTTCAGACCCCGCTTCCTGGGAACCCAGAATGTACGTCTTCTGGAAGCCCCGTGAAGCAGGTGGCACCACTTTCCTGAGGGAGAAATGGGTGTTCAGAGAAGTGACTGGCTGAGGGGACCACCCAGCCAAGTGGCCTGGAGGATCCAAGCTCAAGCAAATATGCTGATCCAAGTTTTACGCTTTCAACTATCTTAATTCGTTACCAGCTGTTACTGTAACAAAACACTAGAGATAACTGGGTTATAATGCAGAAAGGTTAATTTTGGCTGAAAGTCGAGAACTTTCTGTGCACAGCTGGCTGGTCCTGTCACTTTGGGGCTTTATTGACACTTGCTATCCTGGCATGGCTCCAGGGGCTCCGTATCCATTCCTTGATTTGATCCCTGTCTTGAGTTTTTGGTTTCAATATGATCATCTCTATTCTGTGAAGGCACAGAGAGAGGGATTCACTTGCCTAAGATCACACAGCTTAGGTCCCAGCACCAGAACGTGAACCCAAGTAGCCAATAGAGGGTGTTCTCGGGGGACGGTGGCCCTGCAGGTCCATGCTGCAGCCTACTGGGCCCCAGTGGGACGCTTTAGGGACAGGAATGTCTTGTCTGTGGGGAGAATGAGCCCCAGGACTTCCTCTGTGTCCCTCGCAGACCATCTATCAGAACTACCAGCGCATCCGCATCCAGGAGAGTCCGGGCAAAGTGGCCGCGGGCCGGCTGCCCCGCTCCAAGGACGCCATCCTCCTCGCCGATCTGGTGGACAGCTGCAAGGCAGGGGACGAGATTGTAAGTGGCCAGGCATGCTCTGGGGAAGGGGCCGAGGTCCAGAGGGAACTGGTGTGAGCCACCACGCCTGTTGGGGGGCGGTCAGCAGTCATTGGTAGGAGGGACACTTGGCCTGAGATGAGGTCCTAAGTCCTTGGGGCAAAGAGCTTTTCCTGTTTGCGATGGATTGTGTATCTGTCAGCTTTCGTTGCTGTGACAAAACAACCGAGATAATCAACGTATAAGGAAAAAAAAAGGTTCACGTTGGTTTCTGAGGTTTCAGCCTCGGGGTTGCTTGGCCCTGTCCCCCCTGACCACTTGGCCTCTGGCTGTCCCCAGGAGCTGACCAGCATCTACCACAACAACTACGACGGGTCCCTCAACACCGCCCACGGCTTCCCCGTCTTTGCCACTGTCATCCTGGCCAACCACGTGGCCAAGAAGGACAACAAGGTGGCCATCGGGGAGCTGACGGACGAGGACGTGAAGATGATCACCAGCCTCTCCAAGGACCAGCAGATCGGGGAGAAGGCAGGTGGCAGCGGGGACCCCGGGCTTCTTGGGCACCCCTCAGGCTCAGTGGCCAAACTGGAGCAACTTTGATATTGAGTACTGGCAGTGGGATCAGCAGTAGGACTTCCCTGTGCCCTGGGTCAGGGTTCCTGGGGTCAGAGGTCAGGGTCACCTTCTGTGACACCCGGGTCAGTAGGCATCTCTGGTCACACTCCTTCCTGTCCCCCCTGTGGCTCCGGGTTCTCAGCCTCACTTCTCGTTCGGCCTCTTGAATTCTGTGTGTGTGTGGCAGGATGTGGGGGGTGGGGGTCCCAGAGATGGACCCCAGAGGCCCTCAACCCCTGAGCCCTGTCCCCAGCCCTTTTCATATCTTAGAGACAGGGTCTCGCAGAGTTGCTCAGCGCTGGGTTGAGGCTGGCCTCCCAACTTGTGGTCCTCCTGCTTCGGCCTCCCAGGTCACTGGGGTCTCAGGAGTGCCCGGCAGTGTCCCTCCTTTGTAGACCAGAAGGAAACCAGGGTCTTGTTAGGATTAAATGATCCCCGGGAAATGCAGGCCCCAGATGGGACTGGGCCCCAGGACCTGTTACCTCTAGGAGGACCTTGGTCAGCGGCGTAGGGCAAACGTCCGGCTGCACTGGTCACTTGGTTGAAGAGAAGCTGAGCCTGGGGCGTCCGTCCTGCATGGGAAGCCAAGAGCTGGCCGGTGACTCTGTCCTGCAGAGACATTACCTCATCCCGGGAGGCCAGAGGGGCTGGGCGGGACGGTGTCGGGGACCGGCCATCTCTGCGGCCCAGTGACACCCGGGCAGTCCCCAGGCAGAGGAAGGATGGAAGGAGAATCGCCGGCTGCCCACGGGCCTCATTTCCCCCAAAAACAGCCCCCAGACTCCCGGGCTGCGGGTCTCCTCTGTGCCCATGAACAAGCTGAGACACAGGAGTGGAATATGTCACTCTTGGTGACAGTGTGAAGGAGACGGCAGTGTCCCCAGGTGCTGCTAAGCAGAGCCTGGCAGGCCAAGGGGCTGTGGAGGTTGAGAACATGATCCATGTACATATAGCTGGGCACGGCGGCCCACGCCTGTCACCCCAGGGGCTCGGGAGGCCGAGGCAGGAGGATCGCAAGGTGGAGGCCAGCCTCAGCCACTGAGCGAGACCTTGAGCGACTCAGCGAGACCCTGTCTCTAAATAAAATAGAAAAAGGGGCTGGGGACGGGGCTCAGGGGTTAAGCACCCCTGGGTCCAACCTCTGGTTACCCCCACCCCCCAAAAAGGGGTAGTGACTCTTTTCCTTCTGAGGGGTCAGTGTTGGGCTCCTGTTCACCTGCGTGTCCCCTGCTCTCCTCAGATCTTTGCCAGTATCGCCCCCTCCATCTACGGGCACGAGGATATCAAGAGAGGCCTGGCCCTGGCGCTGTTTGGTGGGGAGCCCAAGAACCCAGGTGAGCACCCCGGGGGTCCCACGTGCCTCTCCTGGTGGCTCTCTCTAGTGGCTTGTTTTAATTCTTTTTTTTTCCCATAAAAGAACTAAAATCAGCCAGGTGCAGTGTGATCCCAGGGGCTGGGGAGGCTGAGGCAGGAGGATCGCAAGGTGGAGGCCAGCCTCAGCCACTGAGCGAGGCCCTGACCCTGTCTCTCAATAAAATGCAAAATAGGGCTGGGGACGGGGCTCAGGGGTGGAGCACTTGCCTGGCTCAGGGTTCAGTCCCCAGGCCACCCAAAGAATGTATCAGGAAAGATCTAATGCATAGGTTTGGGGAGGGTTGGGGGACGATGCAGCCGCATCCTGGGGTCCTTACCCACCTGTCCACCCCCGTCTCTGTCTCTAGGCGGGAAACACAAAGTGCGGGGTGACATCAACGTGCTCCTGTGTGGGGACCCCGGGACGGCCAAGTCTCAGTTCCTCAAATACATCGAGAAGGTGTCGAGCCACACCATCTTCACCACGGGGCAGGGGGCCTCGGCTGTGGGCCTCACGGCCTACGTCCAGCGGCATCCGGTCAGCAGAGTGGACCCTAGAGGCTGGGGCCCTGGTTCTGGCAGATCGAGGAGTGTGTCTCATCGATGAGTTTGACAAGGTGGGTTCCAGGACACGGGGACGGCAGGATCCAGGAATTGGAATTTTTTATTTCATTTATTTATTAATTTCTTTCCTGGTACCAGGGATTGAACCCAGGGTCCCTCGACCCCTGAGCCCCGTCCCCAGCCCTTTTTCTATTTTATTTAGAGACAGGGTCTCCGCTGAGTTGCTCAGGGCCTCCTTCAGTGGCTGAGGCTGGCCTCCAACTCGCGATCCTCCTGCCTCAGCCTCCCCGGCCTCTGTGTCTCTCACAGATGAATGACCAGGACAGGACCAGCATCCACGAGGCTATGGAGCAGCAGAGCATCTCCATCTCCAAGGCCGGGATTGTCACCTCCCTGCAGGCCCGCTGTACCGTCATCGCCGCCGCCAACCCCATTGGTAGGCTCAGAGACACGGTTTCGCTGAGTGGCTGAGGCTGGCCTCCAACTTGAGATCCTCCTGCCTCAGCCTCCAAGCCTCTTTGGTGATGATGGGCATGTGCCACCGCACCCGGCCCTTCCTGGGGAACAGCTTTCTGCCACACCGTGGGCTCTTTGGGACTCTGCTCCAGGAATCCCTTTACTGTCTCCTGGTCCAGAGCAGATGGCAGGCACCAGGCAGCCATTCTGGGACTGGGAGCAGCTTCTCCAGGTGGGGAGCGGGGTGGGGTCCTGCATGCCAACCGGGGCTCCTCGGGGTTTCCGGTGGCCGCTACAACCCTTCGCTGACCTTCTCGGAGAACGTGGACCTCACAGAGTCCATCATTTCCCGCTTCGACGTCCTGTGTGTGGTGAGGGACACCATGGACCCTGTGCAGGTACGGCCTCGCCTGCCCAGGGTCAGGACCACCGCACCACACGGGCACGGCCTGAGGCCCAGCCTTGTCCCCTTGTCCCCAAGTTGTCCTAAAGTCTCCTTCCTTCGCATCTGCTCCCCCCTCCCCAGTGCCCTTCACGGTCCTCTGCCTGTTCCTGTGTCCCCTGCTCCTCTCTGCTCCTGTCCCCCTCGACCAGGGGCTGCTGTCCCTGGGGTTGGTCATCTGGCTTTCCACCCTGGTCCCTCCCTGACCATCTGCCTCCCTAGCCACCTCAATACCAGGGGCCCTTGACCATGGAGCCTTGTCCCCAGCCCTTTTTCTATTTTATTGAGAGACAGGGTCTCGCTGAGTTGCTCAGGGCCTCGCTAAGTGGCTGAGGCTGGCCTCCACCTTGTGATCCTCCTGCCTCAGCCTCCCAAATTGCTAGATGACAGGCTGGTGCCGTGTCGTCTTTTGTTCTGAAACGGGGACTTGCTGTGCTGGCCAGGATGACCCCACACTCCTGGGCCATAGCACTTTTGTGCAGCTGGCCCTATAGGGGTGTGGCACTGTGTCCCACTTGGAGTGTGTTGATAGCTTCTCTCTCACCAGGCAGGGAGCTCTGGGAAGACTTTGTCAGGTTTAGCATCGTGTTCTGGGCTCTGAAAACGGCCTGGAGACAATATAAGAGCAGATGGCCCACGCCGTCACATCCCAGTGGCTCAGGAGGCTGAGGCAGGAGGATCGCAAAGTGGAGGCCAGCGTCAGCCACTGAGCAAAACCCTGAGCAACTTGGCGAGACCCTGTCTCTAAATAAAATACAGAAGGAGCTGGGGACGGGACTCGGGGTAGGCGCCCCTGGGTTCCATCCCTGGGACCAATAAATTAAACACGGTGGGCAGGATGTGTGTGACCCACCAGGCTCAGGGCCTGTCCCCGCTGCCGTAGGACGAGATGCTGGCCCGCTTCGTGGTGGGCAGCCACGTGCGTCATCACCCCAGCAACAAGGAGTACGGGGGCCTGGTCAATGGCAGCGCTCCGGAGCCCGCCATGCCCAACACGTACGGCGTGGAGCCGCTGCCCCAAGAAGTACTCAAGAAATACATCATCTACGCCAAGGAGAAGGTGCACCCCAAGCTCAACCAGATGGACCAGGACAAGGTGGCCAAGATATACAGCAACCTGAGGAAGGAGTCCATGGTGAGCACTTGGGCCGCCGCTGTGTGCACGCCGGCTCCGGAGGCTGAGGCAGGAGGATCGCAAGGTGGAGGCCGGCCTCAGTCCCTCAGCAAGAGCCTGACTCTAAATAAAAAAATAAAAGGGGCTGGGGATGGGGCTCAGGGGTGGCAGCATCCTGGGGTCCGTCCCCTCGGGTGCCCAACGTTAGCACCAAGCGGGAGGCACAGCGGCCCCTGGAGTGGACCGGTTTGCGGTTGGAAGAGGCCCTGAGCTCACTGGGCAGCTCCTTCCGCCCTCGCTGAGCCTGCCCTGTCCTCCCCCCCCTGCAGGCCACGGGCAGCATCCCCATCACCGTGCGGCACATTGAGTCCATGATCTGCATGGCCGAGGCCCACGCGCGCATCCACCTGCGGAACTACGTGATCGAGGACGACGTCAACATGGCCATCCGCGTGATGCTGGAGAGCTTCATCGACACGCAGAAGTTCAGCGTGATGTGCAGCATGAGGAAGGTGGGCGCCGTCCCACCCGGGGGACCCCCGTGCAGCGTGGCCGGGAGGGCCAGCTCTGGGAAGCAGGCCTTGGGGCTCTGGTCTGCCTCCCACATGCTTAGGAGGCTGAGGCAGGAGGATCCCAAGGTGGAGGCCAGCCTCTAAAATTTAGCGAGACCCTAAGAAACTGAGCAAGACTGTCTCAAAAGAGCAGAGCCGGGGACTGGCGGGGGTGGGTGTCCCACCTGGGTGTGGCCCTGCCCCTCACCTGGCTGTTGGGAGCCGAGGTGGGGGGAACCCAAAATGGTCACCGCTGGGTGGTGTCTGACCTGTCCTTCCTCCTGCAGACCTTTGCCCACTATCTTTCCTTCCGGCGCGAAAACAACGAGCTGCTGCTCTTCATATTGAAGCAGTTGGTGGCCGAGCAGGTGACCTATCAGCGTAACCGCTTTGGAGCCCAGCAGGACACCATCGAAGTGCCCGAGAAGGACTTGGTGGACAAGGTACGGGCTCCCGTGGGAGGTCGGGGCCGGGGCTTGGCTCCCTGGGGAGCCGTCCGTCATCCTCAGGGGCTTGGCGGATGGGCCTCGAGCAACAGCCGGAAGTTGGTTGAGGCTGGCCTCCAACTCACAATCCTCCTGCCTCAGCCTCCCGGGCTGCGAGGATTCTGGACATCGCCTCCTCCGGGGCCCGTTAAGTCCACTGACTCGCACACTTGTCCTTTGTCCCCCCTGTTAGGCTCGGCAGATCAACATCCACAACCTCTCTGCCTTCTACGACAGTGACCTTTTCAGGATGAACAAGTTCAGCCTCGACGTGAAGCGGAAATTGATCTTGCAGCAGTTCTGAGGCCCACCCCCTGGGGCCCACCCGGAGAGGGACTCCCTGATGACACACCGTATTCAGGGGAAATCAGACCAAGCGCTCAGTCACTTTGTGCACATGAAACCCAAACTCCTGGGAGACTCAGGGGGTTAGGGTTGGGGTTGGCGGCGGGATGTCTAGCGTCCCCGGTGGTATTTATTTTTCTGGCCTCGCTTTTTTGCTTCAGGAACACATTTTAGGGGGTGGGGGGTACCAGGGATGGGACTCGGGGAGCCCTCGACCACTCAGTGGCATCCCCAGCCCGATTGGGTATTTTATTTAGAGGTGGTCACAGTCGCTTAGTGCCTTTTGCTGAGGATGGCCTCCACCTTGAGATCCTCCTGCCTCAGCCTCCCGAGTCGCTGAGATACTGGGCATGCGCCACAGTGCCCGTTAGACTTTTTAAGTGGGCGCCTTTGACTGCTTAGGTTTCTACCCGTGGTACCTCCTGTCTGCAGATTTTTTCCTGGAATTCTGTCCTGTTGTAGAAGGACTCACGGCTCCTACTTGAGTGCTTATGATTCCTGTGATAGTGTGGCTTCTGTCCCCAAGCGGGACATGAGGAATCTGCCACAGGGCACATGGATTGTTCACCACTTTTACTCCTATATTAATTAATAGGATTCTTGTCCTGGGTTATGTTCCCGCAATGCTTTGAACATAATTTTTTCTTTCTGTAGTTCAGATTTTTAATAAAGTTGAATAAAATCGAAATCTTGGTATCTATTGGCCTCTGTTCTTTTATTTTTTCCTACTTTTTTTGTTCCCAGGGATGGAACTCGGGAAGCTTCATCCCTGAGCCCTGTCCCTAGCCCTTTTTATATTTTATTTAGAGACAGGGTCTCTCTGCTGAGTTGCTGAGTCTGTCCTCTACCTTGCGATCCTCCTGTCTCAGCCTCCCAAGCCACTGGGATGACAGGGCACGCGCCTGGCCGTATTTCATGGTTCCTTGTGAGCAATGTTCTTTTCATGAATTTCTCAACACAACTGAATTTAAATTATGATGTGCTCTTTAACCCTGGAGTCGTTTAGAAACATGCATTTCGGATCATGATTTCCTCTTCCATCAATTCAATCTCTTTTGCTTTTTATTTTTCAAGCAATCACCATTTCAGATCCACAGGCTAATCTGGCTATACAGTTTTTTTTGTTTTGTTTTGTTTTGTTTGGGGGGGGGGTGTTCCTGTCATTCCCAGGAACTGGACAGCAGGGTAGAGATTCCTCAGAAAACTGGGAATGGGACCCAGCCTCCCCACTCCTCAGTTTATACCCAAAGGACTTGAAATCCGCACACGACAGGGACACAGCCACATCAGTGTTTATAGCAGCTCAGTTCACAATAGTCAAGCTGTGGAGCCAACCTAGGTGCCCTTCAACAGGTGGATGGGTAAAGAAACTGGGGTCCATATACACAGTGGAATATTACTCAGCCATCAAAAAGAATGAAATGACGGCATTTGCCGGTCAATGGATGGAGCTGGGGATGATCACGCTGAGTGAAATAAGCCAGTCCCCAAAAAACAAAGGCTGAGTGTCCCCTCTGATATGGGGACACTGACAATAGGGGGGCAGAGAATAGCAATTCACTGGATGAGACACATGGGAGGGGAGGGGACTGGGAGAGACAGGGGAATGAATGGACGTCCCTTTCCCATGTTCACATAGGAACCCACGACCAGGGACACCCCACAGCAGGTCCAGCCATAGGAGTGGAAGATGACCCTTTTTTTTTCTTTTTTTTTGGTACCAGGGATTGAACCCAGGGGTGCTTAACCACCGAGCCCCGTCCCCAGCCCTTCTCCTTTTGTATTTTGAGACAGGGTCTTTCGAAGTTTTTTAGGGCTCTGCTAAGTTGCTGAGGCTGGTCTCCACCTTGTGATCCTCCTGCCTCAGTCTCCTGAGCCACTGGGATGACAGGCGTGCACCATCATGCCCCAGTGGAAACATGAATTGCTTCTGGGTCCCGTCCAAACTTGTCATGCTGACATTGGAGATCCTGTACTATCTGATCTTCGCCTACATGCCTAGGATCCACCAAATCATCTGGGCCACGGAGTTTGAAGTCGACCCCAGGGTAAAAGAAGCCATAGAGTTCTATGAATTAAATTATAAGAATGTCTTTTTTACTGCGTAAATTCTCATTTTACGGTCTCTGTTTTCATCTTGCCATCCATTGCCACTTTTTCCTACCTAAACTGTGGAACCAACCTAGATGCCCTTCAATAGGTGGATGGATAAAGAAAATGTGGTCCATATACACAGTGGAATATTACTCAGCCATCAAGAAGAATGAAACAATGGCATTTGATGATAAATGGATGAAACTGGAGAAGGGTCTACTTACTTGGTCCAGAATAAC